>NC_068370.1:7841474-8113974 GCF_020536995.1 Dreissena polymorpha | reverse complement strand
TCGCGAATTTAGTGTGAATTATATACATTGTTATATACCTAAGTGGTGTCAATGATCGATTTGTATCAATGTATCAACGAGATCAGAACTGCCCAGGCTCAGATTCTATAAGAATCTAATTATCAATAATTAATATTAATAAAATTAGAGTCAAGACCTGTTCTTATCGATAACATACACATAGAGTTTATAATAAAGAAAGTATATCACCTTTCCGCTCAGCTATGTATGTTCGTCTTAAACTTAAAATAATAATAAAAACGGTACACTGGCTAAAATGAGTCATTAATACATACACGTTTCATCTGTCCCATTAAACTCATCTTCAGTATGTCGCTACATTAGAATCTGATTACCTTCACGTAATAGGTCAGATTCAGATACATCGAGTTTTGCCTGAAAACAATATCAAGTAATCTATGTGTATAAATACATACAATGCTCTCTTTAAAATTTCGGTGACGTTTTATTGTATACTACAATTACACATCAGCCATGTGCCTCATTAAACCTGGAACACAGTCTTGGCAAGCAAATTACAGATATATACGCAACAACCAACATACACTGAATTTAAATTGAACAAGATAAGAAACGCTTAAAAAAGCATTCTCCTAGCAGGGTTGTCGTTCGTGCCTCAACATACATCTCTGCAACATAGGGACCCTGCACAGTGTTGGGATTGCATAAAAAACTATTCTAGAAAAAACATGTATGGTATATAATATATAACAAGAAGTTCAACATGCCAAATAGGCAAAATGTTACAAATTCAACAAAAGAGCAAATTATTAAATCATTATCGTTTTAAATTTATAAACCTATTATATATTTGTAGCCCTTATATCATCTGCAAACGTTGGCCATAAAATAATTGGCCTCATTTCAATCGTTTAAGAATAACGCATTGGAACATCGAACAAAATAGACAATTTTCGATAGGTTGGACAAAACCCCGCACTCCGATCTAACCATAATTATTCGTGTAAATGCGTACTTAAAAACAATACTATCACAATTAATCGCTTATCATTGATGAAAAAAAGTTAAATAAACAAGTTACCCTTAAAAAATAATTTTTTTTTTTCTTTGCAACAACTGTTTTAACACTATTTTATTTTTCTTGAAAACAAAAGTCGCCTTTCATTTCCTCTGCTAGAGACACGTGACCAATTTTGCAACGAGTCATTTCACTGGTTGTTACTTGGCTTCCGGCGCACAATAATCTACTGAACACTATAAAAGACAGTTGCTTGTGGCCTTCATTGGTGATATACGCGTAGCGACAACAACATGTGCTGATAGTACGACTCTCCTTGCAAACACACAGGAAGAACTCCAGGCCATGCTAGGTATTGTTGAGTACAACACCAAGCGAAAACTTGTTATGATAAACCCAGATAAGTCAGAGCTTCTCACACTGAAATGCAAGCAACCTATACAAGTAGCTCTAGATGGTACAGCAATAGCAACAGTTACTTTTGTCTAGCTCCTTGAATTATAAGAACACAGTTGACCCGGATGGAAGACTCAATATAGCACAGCGAACACTAAATGCAGCACTAGGGCCAGGATTATATGCCGGAAGAGGACTATCACCAAAGGTATATTGTCATGTCTGGAAAGTTCACGTCATTCCGCGGTTCCAATATCGTTTAGAAGTACACGTGCTTTCTTCCAAAAATCGCAGGAAACTATAGGCCTTTCAAAGAAAGATACTTCGACATCTACAGGGCTTGCCAGAGAGATAATCGAACGCAGCTGTCTGTACCCTGGTAGGGGCCAAAACCGTTGAGCTGGTCATTGAGAGAAATCGCACTTTTCTTGAACATTGCACGTTTACCAGGATCAGTTGAACATCAAGTCTTGCACCGCCAACTGGCAATGTCAAATCCAGATCGTTACTAATTTTCAACAATAATACGTGAGATCCTGCACAAATACAGTCTCCGAAAACCTTACTACAGAATCTCCCGTCAAAACATCATTGGAAGACAACGTTCAGAAATGCAACAACAGACTACTAGATGAGCACCTGGAATGAGGAACTATCAGCACAATCTGCTGCAAAGTACATACAGGTACAATATGCACCTATTGGACATCCACACAATCAGTGGGCATCGACCGATCCAAAACAACATGAGGTCCAGAGAGCTGAATTCAAAGCCCAGCTCCTTACAGGAACCTATTTCTTGCAAAGTAGTACAGCCCGGTTCAATCGGAACGAGATATCGGCTACCTGCAAGCTGTGCAACATGGGTGACAAAACCAGAGAGCATCTTCTACTGACGTGCAAGGCTCATACAGAGGTACGAAGCTAGGAACTGAACATGCTGCAACAGATTATTGGGAGACAGATGTTTGCTGCCATTCGTTGTTATGGGGACCTACTCATACAGACCATATTTGACTGCACTCATGTATCACTACAGAAACACATCAACCTGTCGAAACCAAGAAAGCAGAAAACTGATGTCGAGAGGTGGTCACAGATCTACTGCGAGCGAATCATTTCATATCGAACAGGCCAATTTTCTGTAGCAATATAGTGGGTATCTAAATTATATATCTCCGCTCAAAAATGGTCCTCATTATACTTTTGGGGTTTTTGCATGACAATGCAAGCACAAAATTACATAAACTGACACTCAATTATGCAAAAAGTGCAATCTAATTGATGTGCATGAAAACTGTTTATAGTTTGTGTTCTGGAACTGTGTTTTGCGAATAACATTGACTCAAGCTATCCTCAAGAAGACGTCTACTTAGAGGATTGATTCGAAGCGAACGGATGCACCCCCAGACAACATCAACATCATGTAGTTGTTTATTCAGGAAGCTGTAATAATAAAACGGTAAAAGTAACGAACAACAAAGACAAATAACGAATGCATACAAAATCGCGTTTTCTGTAAAAAGAACATAACAAGTTAAAATGATTTTAAATAAAAAACAAAATATTGCATTTGATATTGCAAGCGGAGGTCACAGCCTTGTGTGTTTAGGATCGGCCGGAACTGGTTAAAGCCATGTTATTAAAGAAATCTGGAACAAAAAGGAACTTGGTAAAAAATGCATCGGACGTGCAGCACCGGAATAGCTTGTACTGTGTATTCCGCCCATTTGAAGCCATTAACAGTGCACAAATTCACTGGAATAGATGATGGAAAACATGAAAAAATTGCATCATTATTAAAGAACAATGCTAAATATGACATTGTTAGTGAAATAATGGAAACTGATGTTTTAATTGTTGGTGAGTACTCAATGATAAGTATACGTACATTTGAGTCTATACAAATGTTTGTGGCATTAAAAATCCTGATAAAAACTTTGGAGGCATCCATGTGATAATCATTGATGACTGTTTGATAGTCACACCCTCATCAACAGAACAAAATAAATGTAACTATAACAAGCCCCCTCTTCAGTAGTACTTCTGGAAAGAAATAAAAGTACATACGCATGTATTAAAACTAGATTTTGTTGAAAGTCGTCTTTGAACTGAAGGCTTAAAAAGCCCTAAATTCGGAGCATGGTCATACTTTTTACGTAATACATTAAATAAAATTGACGAAAAAGATGATTTCTACATTAGCCAGTAATTTTGTTTGCTTGTATTTCTTTCAGCCTGTGCCATTTTGATAAGAAAAATTAGCGCGATAAACCTTAAAATTGGGAAACATTAAGCATTAGAAATAAATACTTTTGCAACAGAATTAAAATTGCTTTTAGGTTCATGTTTGACAGCATTTTTATATAATAAAGTGCTGTTTTAATGTCTTCTTACAATGAAGATTATGTATAGGTAATATCCCTCCACATGCATATAAAACTTGCAATAATCTATAGATCATTTAATCATAACCTTTTTAAGAGATTGTTTTGGAAAAAAACGTCGATGTTTGCACGTCGGTGTTATTATCGGGCAAAAATATCACTGATTGCGTCGCAGACGCCCCAATGCGTTTAATATGTAAAGCGCCTCGACGATGAGGCTAACGGTGCGCTCGTTAAAACCGCACTCCGTTAAAAAGTCGGCGAGGCTAAAAACCTTTACTCGGGAACAGTTTTAATTTTACCGCGATTGTTTTTGTTTTGGCGTCTTATTTTAAATAAAATGTTGTAGGGTCGCAAGCAAAATAATAGGCTCGGTCGAGGAACCGTAACAACAACATTATTTAGTTGTGGCCTTATTGTTTTTTAAGTGATCACTTTGAATCGATATTTCCTCGTGTAGTGACATTACGTAAAAATGTACGTCGAAATGATTAAATTTGTGTTACATTAAAAGTCATTTCCGATATTGATCAAAGTGATTTTTTAGAGTGTGTTAACACTTTTATGAACAGTGCCAGTAAACCATAACCAGAAGGTTGCAATAGTGTGAAACTATTTTCATGTTGACATGTACGATAGGATTCGTTAAATGAATTAAGCCGGAGACATGTATGAATCCAAAGCTACATATTCTGGGATTTCCGCAGAATTAACAGATTTGACTGTCCCTAAGACATTATGGTTGAAGGTTGGATGACCTGTTATTTAACTGCTTAATTACAGTGATTATCCTGTAAATAAATTAACGGGGACTTTGAGATCTACTTCTTAAACACAGCTGGAAGTATACTTCCCAACCCTACAAAAGAGTCATATCTTACATAAAAAGTCATTTACAGGTAAACATAACATTGTCATGTTTTGCTATATAATATGTATGTTGTAACTAGGCCACATGTTGGTAATAATTAGTGTTACAGTTTTCCAAAATACTTAACCCAATCAAATGCAATGATTGCGTACAATCCAAAAAGTACAGGGCATGACACTTCCTTGATAAATATATTAAATAACGTGAAAATAATGGCGGATTTCGCGAAAAAAAAATTTTTTTTCTCGATAACAGATAAATTTTCACGAAAATAATATAAATTATGTAAACAGGAATGTTTCCCTGTTAGTGCTCTAAACTGCCACCAAATAAAAATAAATTAAAGTTTTCACGAAAATAAATCACTTTTCTGGAAAGCAGAACACTTTTGAGATTATTATTTCATAAAGCTTACTCAGTTTAAAAGGCCTATCTGTGAAGCGTTTGAAATAGTTCCGTTTTACACAAATTTCCAAGTTTGATTTCGCATTTTATATCCTTCAGTTTAAGTTGTTATCCCCCCCCCCCATAAATCGGAGGGGGATATAGGAATCGCGATTGTCCGTCTGTGTGTTCGTCCCGTTTTTGTCCGGATCATATCTTTGCCATTTATCACTAATCAAATTTCACTCATCTTGCTACAAAGGCTCCCTAGCTACTATTAGACGATGTGTCTCGCCATAAATTAAGATTGCTACCCCCAATATCAATGTCACACTCATAGGTCAAATGTCCATATATGACAATATGATAGTGGTTCGCGTCCAGAGCATAACTTCGTCATTTTTCAAGCAAATTTCTTTTAACTTGGCACAAGTGATCCCCATCATAATACGATATGTCACGCTTTACAAACCAGGGTCCCAACCTCCAACGTCAAGGTCACTCTTATAGGTCAAATATCTATTTATGACAATATGATACAGTTTTTGGTGTCCTAAGCATAACTTTGTCATTTATCAAGCAAATGTTAATTAACTTGGCTCAAATGTTCCCCATTCTTTGATGATGAGTCGCACATAACAACCATTTCCCATTCTTCACGGTCAAGGTCACACTAATAGGTCAAATGTCTATATATAACTATATGATACAATGTTTTGTGTCCGGAACATAAGATCTTCATTAATCAAGAAAATATAAATTAACTTGGAACAAATGGTCCCCATCATTTGTCTATGTGTCGCGCTTAACACCCAGGCTCCTACCTCCTTGGTCAAGATCACACTTATAGGTAAAATGTCTATAATGACAATATGATAGTGTTTCGTGTCCGGAGCATAACTTCGTAATTTATCAAGCGAATTTCATTTAGCTTGGCACAAATGTCCCTCATAATTAAACGATGTGTCACGCTCAACACCCAGGTTATTACCCCCAAGATCAAGGTCACACTTATATGTCAAATGTCTATATATGGCAATATGATACAATTTGTTGTGTCCAAAGCATAACTTAGTCATTTATTAAGCGAATTCTAATTTACTTGGCACATATGTTACCCATCATTTGACGATGAGTAACGCTTAACACCTAGGCCCCTTCCTCCGACGTCAAGGTCACACTTATAGGTTAAATGTCTATATATAACAATATGATACAAGGTTTTGTGTCCTGAGCCTAACTTCGTCATTTATCAAGCACATTTTATTTATCTTGTCACAAATGTTTCCCATCATTAGTTTATATGTTTCTTTTAACACCTAGGTCGCTACCTCCAAAATCAATGTCACTCTTTTTGGGTCAAATGTGTCTGGAGCATAACTTCGTCATTCATTAAGCGCATTTCGTTAAACTTGGTTCTAATGTTCCCCATCATTAGACTATGTGTCGCTCTTAGCACCTAGGTCCCTACCTCCAATGTCAAGGTCACTCTCATAGGTCAAATGTCCATATATGATTATATGGAACAATGTTTTATGTCCGGAGCATAGCATTGTCATTTATTAAGCTTGGTACTAATGTTCCCCATCATTAGACGATGTGTTGCGTTGAACACCCAGGTACCTACCTATAATGTCAAGGTCACACTTAAAGGTCTAATCTACATATATGATACAGTTTCATGTCTCATTCGTGTCTGGAGCATAACTTCGTCATCTTTCAAGTGAATTTCATTTAACTCGACACAAATGTTCATCATCCTTGTCCAATGTGTCATACTGAACAGCCAGGTCCCTACACCCAAGGTCAAGGTTGCACTCATACTTACAGGTTAAATCTCTCTTTATGGTACAATGTTTCATGTCCTGCCTGCGTCCGTAGCACAATTTCGTCCGCGGAGTTCTTTTTGTTTTCTTATTTTCTTAACTTTAATGATAACATTGATTTAACATTGATTGCTATGCTGTGGTATAACAAAAAGTCTGTCTTATTTTAAATAAATTATTTCTAAAATAAACCGTGTCATTATTAATTTTATTTGCCCTTGCTTGACTTCATCATGTTAATGAGGTTTAGCTCTACTGTTGGACGCATGTTTAGTTATTGTTGCCAGACCATTGTATTTGAGACATAAGTCTTGTTTAAGTGTGTGACTGGTGTCAATTTTTCAACAACAATTAATGGTTGTCCCCTCTAGCTTTGAACACTTGCAGCCAGTTGTGTAAACTTTGATAAAAGTTATCATTGGTTATCTTTTTCAATATCTCTGGTTTTTGGATAATTTAATTTGGATTCCAATTGTATAAAAAGATTAACGAGACCATCACATGCTTTTGATATTGTTTTTTTTTTTGTTGTTAAAGGGATCTTTTCACGGTTTGGTAAATTGAAAAAATTGAAAAAAGTTGTTTCAGATTCGCAAATTTTCGTTTAAGTTATGTTTGTGAGGAAACAGTATAACTGAACATTTACCATGGTCTTATATAGCCATTATATGCATCTTTTGACGATTTAAAAACCTAAAAATTATAAAGCGTTGCAACGCGAAACGATTGAATCATTTGAAGAGTTATGTTGTCGTTTAAATTTGTGAAACTACGAAGATTGCTTATATAAATTATAAAATACGCCTGTCATGTATGCTTGGAAGGATGGCTCAGTAGGCTAATGCGTTTTTACTCCAGGATTCCGGAGGTCACTGGTTCGAGTCCTGCTGCGGGTTACTGTTTTTCCTTTTTTAAATTTTATTTTTGTTTTTTACTGGAGCTTTTAAAATTCAATGTTTACATTTATCAATATAAAGCATTTAATGACAAACTTCAAAACATGCCAAAGTCTGTGAAAAGGCCCGTTTTAAGTTAACCAAGGTCTTAAACAATTTTGACAAATTTAAGCAGTGGACAAAGATAGCCGACGGATATGATATCCAAGTTTTATACATTGGGCTGTTGTTAACTATCAAAAGGGGAACACAAACTTAAAGGACAGATAATCCAAAAAATAGTTTGTCAGAATTATGCCCTAAGTTCAACGTATATTTTTTAAGTTAGATTGTCATTTTATAATAATAATCTAACACTGTCCTGACATAAAACTGCTATTCTCACCCCACATTGGCGGAACAAGGCAAGACGAGAAGTGCCTCATGGCTACCCCAGCATTCAAGGTAACTCGAGAAAATGACACCTGACAGCCCTCCGACACGACTGCAAGACACAATGAAATCAAATAGCGCATACAAAGCCAACAGCTTGTTTAAAACTAGTACTTGCTCTGCTTTCATACACAACTATATCTATCAATTGACATATTGTCAACCAATACATAAGTTAGCTAGCTTGTAATGAAGTATCATTAAGTTCATTTTTGTTTCATTTCCGTGTTAAACGAGGCGTTCAATGTACATGGTTATTCCAGCAAAAAGCTCTGTTCCTTCTTCTCTGTTTCTAGGTGGGTATTGAAGATTCAAATCTCCGACAGCTGCTCTTGCAATTGTCAGGAACTCTTGTTGTGATACACCAGGTTCTGGAAGGAATTGAGAATACTCCCGTTCGACATCATTTAATTGCCTTTTGTCAACCAGTGGTATTTTACAAACTCTCCTTCACCATATACTTCTGGCTGAAAGAACAACACCACAGGTTTTCCTGCAGGACATGAAATTCGGTTATTTCGACGAACACGATGAGTATTCCAAATATTGCAAACTGCATTCAGGTCTTAACTAATGACAGGAAGAAAACAGTATCTAATGCATTGTAAGTGCACACTATCAGATGTGTCCAGTAATCCGAAATCACTCATATCTTTAAAATGGTTCATCCAGACATTTCCAGACATTTCTCTAAGACTTCGCCAAAACCTCTCAAGTCTGACATTTCTGTTGGATGAAACATAGACGAAGCTTAGGATCCCCTGGAACTGATCTGCGTCTGCCATAGTAATGCAATTTGCAAATCACGGACAATAGAATTTTCTGTACCGAGGTCAACGTAAACCCGAAATGGAATGCCATTAATTTCCGTAATGTAGTCTAAATAAAAGCTAGATATGTACATCGGCTTTTTGTAAGAATCACAACATTTCAGCCACAGCACTCTACGGGAAAATCCATCCACAGCTCAATGGATTGACAAACCGTATGGCTTCAATTTGTCCCAGCCATCTAAATGGATTGCAAAATAGGGACCATTGTTAAAAAAAAATTCTCCTCATTAACCTTCCCGCCTTCCTTAATGCAACACCTTGTGGATCAATGAGTCCTAAAATTAGACGAACGATCTCAAATGTAGCTGCAAGTCTATGATTAATCAGGAATCTTTGACGCATTTTCCGGTAACCAGCTTTTTCACCGGAAGCTGATAACTGAAGCAATATCCCTTGAAAAATTTCTTTGAGACTGTGCAGACTTTGGCCTCTAGTCAGGCGGTAACGTCTCGAGAATCGGAAAATTAATCGTTCGCTTGTTATTTTTCCACGTCGTATGGCCATAACTCCAAGAATTTCACGTATAGAATAACCTCTGACGATACAAAACAATAAGCTGTGATGATGACATACCGTGAAGACCGGCGTCCTGAACATCGTATGCGGGCATGATCTGGAATTACCATTATTCAAATAAAAAAGCCAAAGGTCTGACAAGTGGCTTTTCAAAGGGAGACATTGGTACTGTACCGTTTTCGACCTTTGAACTCTAAATGGGACATTGACACTGTATAGACTGTTGCATTAATGAATACAGAAAAATCGCACATCCATTTATCACCCAGTAATTTCCATTTTAGGTCGGAAAATAAATATGTAAAAACAGCTACAAAGATGCATTTTTCGTGAACAAAGATGCATTTACATTAAAAATAAAACAATAAATAGAAACTTACTACTTGCTATAGTATGCACGTACACTCCAGTTCTTGGTCTGTAGGATAAAAACAATGTTCACCGATTGAAGAGCATCTATTTTTATATAACTGGCTACTTTCGCGAATTTATATTCATAATTTCATGAAGTAATCTGATTTCGAGAAAAAAAATGTTTTCGCGAAATCTTCAATTATTTTCATGAAAATTTTATCTGCATGTTTGGCAATTTAAATTCGTGTTAACATAATATATTTATTACCGTAAAAATTTATGTTTCAGCGAAAAGAATTTTTTCCCCGAAATCCTCCATTTTAATCATGTTATTTTAAGTTGTTAAGTGGTGGCACAAATATGCTTTCATAGAAAAGAGCTTTAACTAAAGAGAAAATTTGTTGGTCATGTTTATATAAATAGAATCTTAGATTCGTGGTTATTTTGTATTGAACGTTTTAAACTCGTCATCTAAAGCAAGCCTCGTTTTTATCTTCATTTAGATGACTCGTTTAATAAATTCAATACAAAACGACCACTCATGCAAGATCCTATATGTAAAAGTGTTATGACCTTGTTTTAAATTGAATTATTAAATTAGGAGTACAACTAGATGCAACTTCATGTATAATAATTGTTAGCAATTTAATAAGTTAGCTAAGAAATAATCGACGGGTTACCGTTGGTTATTGCGGTTATAACCAACGGAATGGAGTTCCGATGCGTAGGAATTTGATAACAAGCATCGGAACGACATACCGTTGGTAATTACCGCAATAACCAACGCGTACACGTCAATTATTTCGATTCCAACACGATGAAGTTTATAAGTTATCCGCGATTTAAAAGTTATAAATGAGAATCATATTAAACGAACGTTCTCCATTTTTTCGTGAAAACGTGACGTCACCACAACAATGGCAATCAAATGACGTCGCCTTCATTCATAAACACTGCGCGGACAATCAAAGTAACGTCATACTTTTCACCGTTGGTATATCGGGGTAATAACCCACGGTAGTTTTCCTTCTTTGTATATAGAAAACAAGTTACATGCCGTGGTAGAAAAATATATAATCAACAGTGGAATAATTGTATTAACAGTAGAATAACGATATTATGTTATGCGTCATTTTATGTTAATGTTTCAGGGTTGAAGAAGACTGTTATGATATATTCAAGCCAGGCCAGCTTATAGTTGTAATTTCTAGAGTTCAGTCTTCTAATTGATTACGTGTAATAAATGTTCACACTCGGCACATCTTCAGCCCATCTGTTGCTATAACAAGATATTGAATATGAAAAGCCTGGACACAGTTGAAGTTTTAAGCTGCTGTAGCATGGACAGGTATCTATGCATTAAACACTTATTGGTACATGTATTACCACCAATAGAATTTTCTCTTATTTAGTTTTCAGAGCAACAAGGAAATACATCATACTCATTATATGGAACTGCCAAAAACTTCATGTTATGATGGTGGTGACTTGAAACTTCACACAGTGTTGGCCATGTCATTCAGATCAAAGTTGTGGTCAGACCATTCAGAAGTACCTCTATAATGCCAAAAATTGTTTTAAGGTCTGTAGTTCTGACTGAATGAAATTGTAACTTTCAGATTTCGTTTCTACAAATTGCATACAAAATCACTGTAGTCATTCTTGCAGTCCCGTGTAATTCAGTAATTCAACTTTATAATTGACATGTCGATAAAAGCACATCCACAATCTATACCCTTCTTGCTAACCTATATTATTCAATAATGAACTTCAGTCCAACCTGTGTTAGTGGTTAACTCTATTAAGCAGTAACAATCTTATTACCTTAAATTCACCGGAAGTAGAACTAGAAGAAGGTCTTTTTCGTAATGACTTCTTTATATCCAAACGGTATGGTTTATATTTAACTTTGATATTACCAGCATTAGTCTTTAAAGAAGCAACATTTTTGCCCAACAAGAATACGGTTAACAGCTCTCTGGTATTGTTAGGCACTAGGTTTGGTATTTGCTCCGTGGTATGTTGACCTTTGCTGGTTGAATAATGGGCTTGTTGATAAATAATTATGTGGCTTTTCTCTTAAGCAAATATGCATGAATGATCGGTTAGCTTGAGCACCGTCCATGCATGTGTATAGAACTGTAAATCCCGCAGACTTTAATAAATATACAGCTTTCCAGAACAAACCAAATAGCTCGGATGCCTTGACACCATTTGTAATGAAATACACAAACAGGAAATGGAAAACCATTAGTTCCCAGGAAAAGAAGTTGGAGAGCGTATTTTCCTATATTCTTTCATTTGACCCTTGCTTCATGTCATCGCATGATTCTCCCTCATTTCCATAAACCTTGATCCTAGAGATTGATACAATCTACAATCACATGTTTATCAATTTATATGTCTGTCTGTATTGCCATTTCATTAAATATCATCCCCCATATCTCTCCCCCTCTGGTATGTTCAGTCTATTTGCGTCAGTAAACATCCACCGGAAATCATCATCATCAAATATTGGTTTTTTTATTTATGTTTTGTACAAAAGTAGCAACGCTTTAGAAGGCAGGACTAATAACTTGCTTGCATATAACAGTGCATATACATTCCATTGTACATTTGGAGACATACACCTACAAATCGATTGGACAATCTTCGTCCTTTAGGGTGTCTTCCAACATTTGTGTCTGTTCAACCAGTAATTCAATCATATTTTCATCTGCTTCTGGTAAGAGCGATCTATCTTCATTAATTAATGGGACAGGAACAGGAATGTTTTTTTAAAGGCTAATTTTCCTCATTACCAGATTGTCAAATTGTCATTGTTTGACATAATCAACACGACACAACACGGCTATTTAAGGTTACCACTTTTGCACACATTAATGACTTGACTGATTTTAGTTCTTGTTCACCGGGTCATTCCATAAGTCTATGGTGTGGCATCTACTGACAATTATTGATTTTGTCACATGAAGGCCACTACAAAGTTTGATATTGTCTACACCATCTAAAACTTGTGTCACACCATAAGTGAAATATTCCTTCAATATAAATGATGGACAAGTCTACAATTTTACCCGCAATTTTAAATTGACATGTGTTGTTATTTTGAACTATTATTGTTCTTAATAGACTGTTGCCATTGATCATGTATCCACTTTCTGATTCACAAATACTCTCTTTAGATGAACTCTTCTTTATGTAAAAAAATTCTGACACGGATATACTTGTATCTGACCAGATTATATCATAAACAGAGGATATTGCATCAATAGGATTAATGCAGAAACCTTTATATAATGTTTTGAACGATGTTCTGACCTTTCTTTTCACACTTTTAATACCAGGTCTCACAGTTTTTACATGTTCTATGAAAATGATAGCGCCAGGTATTGGGTACTCTTTTCTTGATTCCACACACTCACTTTTAACAGTCTCCTATAGCTTTTTTATTTCCACTTCTTCTTCACTTTTTGAAGACAGTCTGGGCAAAATTCTAGTAAAAAAAGAAACTACAAATGTTTATTGTTAGTATTTATAATTATAAGCAAAATACAGTTAAACCTTTGCTAGTGGTATTTTTGAATATGGAATGTTAAAGATAAAGTTTTAAAATGTGCACTTCCAATTTAGATCAATGCAGAATTTAGCTTTTGTTCAATTTAACTTTGATATTACCAGCATCGGACATCTTATTAAGATCAGTTTTCATCAGAAAACATGGTCAATATAAAAAAATTCAAAATTATTAATTGGTCGTATGAAAATTAACATATTTTAATGTAGATAATAACCAGATCATCAATACTTTCATTTAAGCCAGTGAGTCGTTAGTGTCTAATTAATAATGTTTTGTTTTACATACATGTCAGTTATAAACATGAGCATATGCCAGTGGCAGCTACAGATTTCAAGCAGACACTACAAGCACTACAGATAGCTATGAAATGGATCTTGATGATGATTTTATTGACATGCTTGCATCTTTTGATAGTGACGAACAAAAGGTACTACAATTTAATATCAATGATGACTTTGACATGATGAAAATGATGAAATGAAGGTATTTCTTTCAAAAATCCATTTGGTACATTACAACAAAAGTGCATTTTAATCAAATCACAGCTTTACCGTGCAGACCCCAGATTTTTATAAAGAGGATACCTTTTAAAATGTCAGATGTGTCAAAAGAACTAGGTATTGATGATGCTTACCCTATTGCTGAGAGAGTCCTTAATAAATTTTATAAAAAAAATTATGAGTACACTGTTTGTTTACAATATATCATGGGCTGCCTCACTTTGCTCAACATCGGAACTGTACATGTATTTGAAGATGTTTGAATATATAAGAGAGTGTGTTTTGGAACAAAGGGTTCACTTAATAATATAAAGTAGTATGAATATTTATAAAAGAACGGTTACAGATGCAGGATACTTCATAGCAAAGCTCAGAAAAAAATATGCGAAGGTTTTGAAATCTAATATTTTCTCTAATAGTAAAGATCACAACCAACATTCAAGGAAGCTACACTACTTATGCTTAACTCCTCCATGGAAGAAGAACAGTATTTACAACAAATGACATCTGACCCCGACTCCCTGATTGTCACTGAAAGGAAACAAAATAAAAGGCATGGACTAACTAAGGAAACAGATGGCATGTTTAATTTGTTTTTTAATATAACTGAGTTGTGTTTGACACAACTTGGGAATAAAAATGTAACAAAATATGAAAAAAGTATAATAATTGTTTGGAGCACCTACTTTGTGAATCGAATTTATATGAGCAGTTTTCGCATATGGTTATTCATACATTGAAAGGAGACACAACTGAAGAATTTATTTTCTTTCACTTAGGAACATGTGATAATATCAGAAATTGAGGATTCTTTGGTTATTATCCTGCACAGATTTGTATAATGAACTTGTTAAAAAGTACTTTCTGGTTTTATTTGCTCAGTTTTGCTGAGATGGTAAGGTATTTTTAATATTTTAACAACAATCGCTCATAGGAAGCAATAAAAAGTTTTGAAATCTTCTGAAAAATCAAAAACACACACTTCGCAAACTAAATAATCATAGGAACAAATGGATGCAACTGTACAATCACCCATGCTGCCTGTCCAACCAGATAAAGAGTCTGAACCCCAACCTGGAAATCACATTCGAAAAGTGATCTTTGTGAAAAGTGTCAAAGTGCTGATGGAAAAGTGTGGGTACAGTGTGATTCATGTAATTCTTGGTTATACAGAAAATGTGCAGGTTTGCAAAATGCAAGAAAATGAAAGAAATATTCAAAGGATGGAGCTTAATGGAACTGCACAGGTTGTGAATAATTAACATCATTTTGATGCCTTATTAAATTCATCCAAAATCATTTAAAGAAAAGAGAACAATCCATAGAATTGAAAAACAATGTTTAAAATAAAGTAAACACTGAGCTACTTTCGTGTTTAATGACAGTGTTCAGTACTTTTATTGTCAAAAATTGATAGACAGACTCTTTTTTACCAATTTACAAGCATTTTCCTTTCAATCAGGAATAATTTCAGTGAAGAACTGGATAAAAAAATATCTCCGACGTAACAACAACAACAACCATTCTTCATAATTTTGCGCCTCACCCAAACGTGCTCTTGAACCCGGCTTAGCAGTGAGATACACTGACAGAGCCAGGCACAAAATCATCCATTCAATGAGCGGTTTACATCCGGAGTGGGTAAGTAACCACTCGACCTGGAAAACAACAACGACCCTTTGACAAATGGCGACAGCTGATTACTGTAACGGAATGGATGTAAATAAATGAAAATAGCTTACTAATTTCGATTGTATTGGAATTAGTTTTAAGGTGTAAAATTTTTATTTAACTCTTTTTCATCAATGTAAAGCGATACATTGTGATTGTATTGTTTGTAAGTACGCATTTACTCGAAGGGTTATGGCTAGATCGGAGTGCGGGGTTTTGTCCTACGAAGCGCAAAATATCGATTCGGATCGATATGCCAGTTTGTTATTCTTAAACGGTTGAAATGATGCCATTTTTATGGCCAACGTTTGCAGATTATACTAAGCTACACTTTCATATAAAGGTTTATAAATTAAAAAACGATAATGACTTTGTTATTTTCACTTTTGTTGAATGTGTGTCATTCTGCCTATTTGGCATGTTGAACCCCTTGTCTATATATTATATATCACATATAATTTTTATTCTAGATTTGCTTTTGTTTTGTATGCAATCCCAACACTGTGCAGGGTCCCTATGGGTTTTCCAAAATTTGTTTTTAGACACAGAACGTTAATTATAAACACACATCAACGCTGTAACATTATTATTATATTACTCAGGATTGAAACAAGGTACGTACGTGTAAGCATGATAAATAAATAAATTGCTATGGTTTCAAATAGCAAAATGAAGATTTGGCTTGTTGACTGACACTGGTTTTGACAGTTGCTAAAGATGTGTATAACTTCTCTAATAATTAATGGAAACTATAGAGTACAATCCAAATAGCAGTAATAAAACTTGAAATTAGTACGTATTTATGAAATTTTAACGTCACTGTGTTCTGAGAAGTCGCACAATAGTGTGCATTTACTCTGTATTTCACGTTCTCTTATCAATGAACTCTTTAATTTCTAATGGGCCATTTTTATATAAGATCGGGAACAATCGAGTCATCATTTCATACCATGGTTTATATTAAACAAGATCACGAATTGTGTTAAGGATCCTGCCTTTGGCTGTATTATCGCAAATATATTTTGTTGATGTGGTTCATATGTTTCTATAACTGTATTTAATATGAAATACACAATATTGTATCGGAAAACCTTGTATTGTAATGCTGCAGCGCGATACTTTTTTATTTTCGGAATAAGTTTTTTTTTTTTTATATATAAATTATATTTATATAAATGAGTAAAGATTAAAATACATCGATCAACATGATTATGACGAGATAACATCACGTCTTTAAACATATATTCATGTTGTTTTGTGTTTGCATTGGAAAAATAGGGCACGGTGCCGAAGTTGAATGGTTCAACTTTGATGGAGAGTTGATATTTAACAAAATTACACAAGATCAAAGGCTATGCGATGCAGAAGAAGGTATTGGATTAGTGTGTGTATATGTTAACACCAGTACATTGTATATTATCCATCTTCTCTCGTCATGTTCGTTTTGTTTGTTCATCGTAAATATTGGAAATAAACTTCAAAATTCAGTTTTCTGAATTTACATTTCAAGTGAGACATAATTGCCATAAAGCTACCTTGTTTGTATGGTTGCGTCTATTATTATGAAAAAATTGCCAAAACATGTATTCCGAATTAGAATTAATCTTACAGAGGAGTTAGTGCTTAACATGAGCACTGTTACCGTGGTGACGAGAACTCAGTGGTATGCAAAATCCTCCAAAGAAGATGCAAAATATATGACGATGCCAGTGAGCCACGTGTTCATACACCATACGGACATGAATGAGTGCGTCTCGCAAACAGAATGTGCCATAGAAATGCGCAAAATACAACATCTTCATCAGGATATAAATGGTAATTGTTCCTGCTATATCATATGATCTTATTAGCTCATATGCTATTCCCAAACTGCCTGAATTGGGTTCTCAGAACAATATAGTGATGTCCCTGTGTATGTACGTACGTGTGTACTTAATTCGTAAGTTTGTCAGTATGTTCGGATTGTTGTCAAGACAATAATTTAGCTTGATAGTGTTTCACGTATTTAGGCTTTAAACATAAACGTTATGAGAGTCAGGCGTCATGTAAATGGCAAAGTACCACGCTGACATTTTGCTTGAGTGATTTTATATCATGTTGCGTCATTGATATACTTTTTTATATACTCAATTTAAAATAGAAAACTATCAAGTTGAAATGCTGCATACACTTAACACGTTTTCTTAAAACGTTATTCTTTATCAGGATGGGCCGATATCGCTTACAACTTTGTGATCGGACAGGACGGTGGGGTATATATTGGCCGAGGGTGGGATCGGGTCGGGGCCCACACATTGGGCTGGAATAATGTATCCATTTCATTTGCATTCATGGGAAACTTTACGGATAAACTGCCCACTGACGACGCCTTGAAAGCTCTTGAGGAAGCGCTTGTTCTTGGTGTGAAACTCGGTAAACTCACGCCCGACTTTAAGCTGCACGGTCACAGGGACGCAAGGCCGTCTATGGATAGCCCAGGGCAGAAGCTGTACGATCGGATTCGTAAACATAAACACTATGAGCCCATCGGACCGAACATTGTTACTGTCTCGCCGAAATCTCCTGTATGACATTTTAATATATGTCAACTTTTTGTATCGTTGTCTTGCTTTTTTTTTGTTTATTGACATTATTTCTTTTTTATTATTACTATTATTTTTGTTTGCCTGATATATAAACACATGTAAAGACTGTATTGTAGATGTATCGTTATCCCTCTCTTCCACAATATCTATATTTTAGTGAATGTAAATTTTATTAAATGATATAAGCTTTATGTGTTCGTTAATTTTTACCATAGACATGTGAAAAATGCATCTTAAATTAGTTTGTTGTTAAGAGTGCAAGTGGCTTTTGCTAGTAATCAAGTATGCATCGATAATAGTAGAGCAATATTCTCGTTATCTTTGTTAACTATAGCATGTGTATGTAATTGATTTTGACAATAATAATTATTTTGAAGATAGCATACAGTTTGGATCGAATAAAATAATTTGTATCGGATTTATTTGCTTATGTGGTGAAACTGTTCTGTTAAAATTATAAAATATGCAATTAATTTGAATATCATATGAACATGTCTATCTGTTATTGTTTTGTACAACTATAGAACAAGTAAATTTCAAAAATTACCTTGGTTATGTTTATATCTTATTTATACAGGCAAATATTAAAGCGCGTCATCATGAAAATCAACTGTACCTGTACACGTCATTTATGAAAATAATTTATCGGAAATCCAATTCCTTCTTGAACGATTTTAAAATCATGCTCAACTCATAAACACTTCACACCTGTGAACACGATCGATTTTTTGTTGACTTTCTAACGAAATTCGAACAAAAAATAATTCCAAGAGGGCGTGGCTTACAAATGATTTGATAGTGCAGAAAAGCATGATAATATCAAATAAGGGCGGCTGGGGGGGGGGGGCTTACAATTGTGGAAATGGGCGGTGGTGATACGTGTTTTTGGTCAAGGGTATAATAACACTGAAAAATATTGATTCAGCGTCTCCAATGTAATTGAACCCTAGTGGCATAATAACAACGGTAATCTACCACCACCAACACATGTTCTTTTAATTTTAATGTTTTTACTCACCGTACATTTACATTTTAAAAGAGTTTAGCATGGTAATTAAGCTACAATAATGACAACTCAGAGAAACGACGTACAATCAGTAATCAAAGTACTGACAGTACTGGTGTGACGATGCTTTTGAAGAGGATTGATATAAAAGCATCTATTTAAGTTTATCTACATCACCACAATTGTGTATGTGGGTACCAACATGTTCGGTAGAAAAAAATGGGTACGAACATTTCGAGTACAAAAATAATTCCAAAAAAGAATTTGGTACGAAAACACATTTCGTTACGAAAAAAAATTTGGGTTGGAAAAACAAATTGGGTACGATCAAAAATTTGGGTACGAGCAAAAAATTCGGTACGAAAAACAATTGGGTACGAAAAATGTAGGGAACGAACAAAAAATTGGGGGTACGGGGAAGTAGTACCCGTGCGGAGCTTGATCCATTCAGCAAAACTGGGAGGCGGGTTACATTCTCGATCAAATATAACAAGAAATATCTTTAAAAAGATATTCGATGTGTATTTTCTGTACCACTTATCTTAAAAAATCGTTCTGTTACAGTAAAGCGTTTGTGGGTTATAACATTACGTTTCAGCATGTAAATTCAAAAATTGACATGCTCTTTAATTACACCATGCTCTTTAATTTCACATGTATATCATACCAAACTTTATATTTCGTTGTTAATGATGCTATGTGTACGGACCTGATTTCACATGCCCATGTGCATGAACATAAATTTTTTCTCTTTTTAGTATTGTTTTTTTCCCTCTAATTCAATTAGCTTAGGCATGTTTGTTCGTTAAGTACGGCAATAATTTCATGATGATTCCCGAAAGTAGGTATGAGCACATAGTCGTAAGAGCACTTGATACGTGAGTTCGCCCATGAACACATGGTAAGGTTAACTAAATGTCCGCGATATGACCTAATATGTGTTTAAAACAGCAAAAAATATCAAACAAACGAATGAATTATCAAACATAGTTTGTGCACTGATGTGGCTCTGTAATTTCTGTTTGATGTATCATGATTTTTTTAAACACATAAGTGTTTTGTTTCAGTAAAATGCAACCGCGCGTTTGTAATATGAGGTCCCCCACACTGATCCGACATTTTTCTAACCGTTCAAACGCGCGGTTGCACTTTACTGAAAAAATACTTATTTGTTTAAAAACAATCATGATACCTATAGAAAACTCTCACGAATGAGCGGGCTCTCCACTTTGTCCCATTTAAAATGGTGAAATATTTAAAAATACATCCTTAAAAATGGTGTCTTGGTCGCGCTTTATTCTCCTAACACAGATCTTAAAAAGTCACGTGCTAAAGGCACCGTGTGTACATCCGCGGCGGAGATTAGTGCGCGTATATGAGGTTTTATTTGCGTAGACGCCGATTGAAGATTTTCCAATCAGAATGCATCTATACCGAGAGGATTAAATATTCTGCTAATAATTCGTTTTATGTGGCAGCTATACAATGGCATGTCTTACACTCATGGTGTGCCTTCAAATAGTATTCAAATTTCCAAGGGATGTAACGTTGCATATTAATGAATTTACTTTCCTAAGTAATTATCTGAATTCATTGGTATAAATGCGTTAATCCTTTTAAGGTGGCACATTGTGATCACTTAAGTCTATGCTTACATATAAATAGGAGCTTACTTCTTCAAAATTGTAAATATGAATCGAATAACCTTAGTGGAGGGTATATATTTCCAAATTATTTTCCAATCTTAAAAAAATATATTAGTTTTCGTTCTCACATTTAATTTACTCGAACGATGTCAGTTACATGTTGAACATCTGCTATCTTAACATTTAAATGCATTTATTATGAACATAACTTATACGAATTACCGTAGATACTCAAATAGCGTAATTCACTTTTGATTTATATTTGTAAACAACAATTTCTGTTAATTTACTTCTATCAAAGAATGAAGAAAACATCAGTTGAACATATTACTTCAAAGTATGTGTTCTGTATTTCAGAGACCATATCTTTAATTATGAAATAAGGTCAATGTTCAATGAAGGGAAAACACTGCTACAATGTACCATCAAACACAGCAATCCATGACGGAACATGATCTCGATTGGGTTTACATTGTGTACCAGCTTTCCATGGTTTTCCATTTAACGCAAATTCCAGATAAACTTTTAAGCCGAGTTTTAATGGTTTTTTCCCTGGCCGGCGTTCCACGTTTTCTTCATATTTCTTTGGGACAGGCATTCAACGCTTAATTATTGATCGATCCTAAAAGTTTGCCTCCCGAAACGATATTCAGTGTTAACTTCCTGACTGGCGTTCCAGTTTGCTTCATGTACAGCATTGTGACATAACGGTATATTCATATTGTTTATTCTTATGATAGAAATTTAAGTACAGATAGATTTAATAATAGGGAAATATTTTAATAATATGTTTGAGTAATTAATTAGTAACTGTTATAATTACTGATATGTAAGAAAATGTTGAAAGGTTATTTACATCAATATTCTATCTTATACGTAAACAGAAGTTAAAAGTTTAAAGTTATCAAACTATTTGAGAGTTCATCTTGTAAAGTAGCTGTATGTTGCGGGTATTAAGGAATTAACATAACAGATGTCTTCGGATGGGGTATGTAATGAAGTTTGAAAAATTGATTATGGAAGTATGGTTTCATTTCTCCAATGTAGTTCAATTATCGGGAACATCTGTTGACATGGTCTTAGTATGATTAACAATTTGGCTCGTAGGTCAACATTACTTCAAACCAATACATAATTCAGATATGATAATTATATAAGGGTAATTCCAATTTCCCAAGGTACATAACAGAAACAAGTTCGGATTGAATGTGTATCGGGGTTTACATAATTGATTATATAAGTGTTAGGTTTCATATTACCAATGTGGTTTGTCCATAGAGAACATCTGGTTACATGATCAAGTATGCTTAATGAAATTATCTGCACATGGTCATCACAAACTGTGACATATGGTAGATGCATGAGCGATCCATCCAATCAAGAACGGTTATTCGAAGGGGTGGGTTTAGTAAATCAGGGATAGAGTAACAGTCAACCAATCAAGAATGGGATAAGAAATATCTAAACTTTATGTTTATTTTCCTCAGAATAAAATGCTGTGGTGTTGTTGTAAGAAGGGGATTCTGCTGTTAGATTTGGAAAAGAACTTTGAGAGTTGTCACGTCTTCTTGACGTGGTGGCCATGTTGGCCGCCGCGCTGTAAAATTGTATTTCACGAACAATAGTAAGCGTTGTGTTAGAATATATTCAACAGAAATAAATCACGATGAAAACGGAAATGAACTTTGTTTGTGACTGTGTGTTCCCTACGAACAATGTGTAATTACGCTACAGCATATCTAGTTTGCTTCCTTTCCAGCGCTCCAGATTTCATTCTTATCGACGTTCAAGGACTAATGTCTAATGAGTTTCCAGGTTAATTCTTTACCGGCCTGCAATTTTATTCATAAATTAAATTCATTGTTTTCTCTATATTTGCTAATTCTTACTGATCCCTTTAGGCCGCTTAATATAGTGCATATCAATATTTAAAATACCAGCTAGTATGAACAGCTAATGTAATGGAGTAAATGACAGGGGACTCGACTGCAATACAATTAGTTAATGTTCTATACGCTCGCAAATGTGATGACTGTTCCATAACATATTCATCTGGATTTATGACAGGAACTGAACTGCAATAGAAGATTTAATTGTTCTATACGTTCCTGTTCCAAAAGTTAAAATAATGTCTAAGCTGCATCTTTCTGTTACGACATTACTGTCCATGATCGTTCAGACTGTATGAACACAAATAACCTTTTCGCTGCACAGGATCGTAAAAACAATACCTTAACCTTAATCCGTTTGAATTATCGTTGCGTTGTACATATTACATCACTTAGGATAACGCACGCATACACACCCGAATAGCGCAAACTTACATTAGATTTACGATATATAGTTAATATAGATTTCCGGATAAACATAAAGGTATTGCAGGTCGGGCTACAAAGACCTCGTGAAGAGGCAAGTAGGACCTGAAAATACACTCTGATATTTAAACATACATATAGGTATTGTGCAATTAAAATATAAAATTGTGAAATGTGAAACGCCAGGAATATATAGGCATTTGTGAATATAAACGCTGTAAGAGGGTTTAATATGGCATATGTAGCATTTTATACCACGAATATGGCAATGATGATTACATATTGGTCCGAAATTCGTATGAAACCCGGAAGCAAGACATAACGTTTACAAGGAGTTATGTACAATTTAAATGCTTTGAGGTTTTCAATTCAATTTTCAAAACGACATTTATATGAACACGTTTTAATGTACAATTTATAAACGATGTATTGGTGATTATAATTACTTTTTCTTAAGTATCTTTTTTCAAACAAATTCACCTGAAGGTTGACAACATATTGGAAACGACTTTGATACATTGTCGTTGTGTGCACAGCAGAATCAATGACTTCTACATACATCAAATTGTAATTCTACCCATTTCTAGAATTGCTCTTTCTTAAAACGTCTTTAGAAAAAAGTTTGATTAAACATTCAAACATTTAAACAACAAAATAATGAACACGTTTATTTCAATAAGAAGCAAAAAGCACAACTGAAAATATGCATACACATTCAGATTTAAATATAAATAAAACTCACGAATATACATAATTTATGGTATTGGCATAAAGGCAAACACATATACTTCTGTTGCAGAAATTGTCATCAAACAATGTGTTCGTTTCATCAATAAATAATTCAAGCGAAATATATATGGAATACAATAGAAAGCATCACCAAGTATAAGTAAATATAACTTTTTTTGTAATGGGAAGGAATCAATATAATATGATCAATACTCAAAATGTGCAGTTTACTCAATTTCCATACGTTTAAATTAAACTGTGCAAATAAAATCAGTTAAGCTGATTAAAAATATCTCCCAACCAACGTATGACAACATCAAATACAACTGGAACATAAACCTGCAACAATAAAACCGAAACGAAACTTTAAGTTTATTATTTCACGTCCAGGTCTATCATATGTGATGTGTACACGACAACTATTCACGTCCAGTTTAAATCAACTCATGATTCTTTCACACTTCCATTCAATGATTTTTGTACACCTTTTAGACAGAAATACAATATGAACTTATACATCGGCCCAATCAATCTATTAAAACACGATTAAATGGACAAACTGTTTGGTGGATACTTCCGAACACTGTCTGGATATCATTTAAAGTAAGCAACAAAACGTTGTATGCATTCCCCATACGTGATGATCTGTCATATAGACGTACAATCGGTAACACTGACACCCGCAACTAATCGTTTACATATACCTTATATTTATTGAAAAGTTGTTTTTTTGATTGCCATTCAATTTCATGGAAACAATTTTATTGCATTTGTAAACGTTATAAATATCTCTCGAATATTGAAAGCAAATTTAGTTTGTATCTTATTGTTCGTCAACAATTACATCGATCTATGAATGTCAGTGGGTGATATTACCATGCAATTAGACCCATTTATGGATGGGTGTTCACATCAATTATTGTTTGCAAAGAAATGCGCGTCCCATTTGCACACAGCTGTTTTGTTTGCATTACTCGAGTCCTTTGTGTGCTTGTATCCGTTGAACAGTGTGCAGATATGTGTCGCTTGATCGAACTGTGCAGTCATACACTCTGGTTCCGTCTGTCGCAGGCAAATTGTCGCGCACACGATGTCGCTTACTACCTTGAAGACTGTACTGACTGGAGGATTGATCATGGCGATATCAGTGAAAACACTGAAGTCTAAAACACACACAGCGATATACGTTATGAGCAGGACATGCATATTACTAGTATATACTTGTTTTAACTCAGAATAGAAGTCTTTGGTATTCTAGACCCCAGCTCGTTTGAACAGACTTGATCAATTATTCGGTAATCTCCTGCTAATATGTTTGTGTTATATGACCTAACTAACGAAAATCCAAACCCGTATATTGACTTAATGCATGACTATCAAACAAATACATGTACTAAAATTGTGTATAACTCATTACAAATATCAACTAGAAGAACGGACACTAATTTATGATACATTTATCTGTGACCACATTCTTACATGGTGGCCTTGGTACTTTAACTTGGACCTCGCATAGTTTCAGGGCTTCTTTCTGTTGAGTCGCTTTTATCTTTACATATCTGTAAGGGCTTTTCTTAGAGGGTCTCCACGTGGCGGGGCTGGGTGAAGATGCACCCTCTGTCTCGTACGTCCCATGTGTAAGACCCATTGATATTTAATAGGATTGAACTTAAAAATAAATGAGATTAGTACCATAATTAAGATATAAATACTGAAGTTTCAAACATAATGTCTATATCATAGATATGTATTATACGTTTTTAGCATTAGTAATTTTATGAATATTTCAGTTTTTCTTCGGATTTTATTAATCTTTAGCTATATACATATATAATACCTTCTTACAAATATGTAATATACAACGTTTAAATAGGACATCATCCTAACTATTCAATACTTCAGAAAGTATTTCTCAGAAACAGATCCCTTGTTTGCACCCGAAACAGATGTGTTTAACATTTAAAGAAATAATTTCATTTAACAAAACCAACACGCTTGTAAATGAACACAACCCATTCAAATTGATTAAGAGTGTGTCTTAAAGCACAGGTCGAGATGTGTGTGCACGTGCACAGTTTCTCGCCGTATTTATGTTATAGAGATAACTTAAACAAAATAACAACAACATGTCTCTTTTTAGACGTTCTAAAAGCATTGAAAATATTATGAAGATGGTATAATAAGAACCAGTTAATTATAATAGTAAATGAACAATGTGGGAATATCGAATACCTATCACACTAAGAATATAATATCATGATGGAAATTCCCGTTTCAAAAGTTTGTTTGACACCGTATACAATTCAAAACAAACAACAAGATAATGGATGACAATAAAAAAAATAAATAAATCTGCAAGCAGTACTTTTTACTCAAGAATTATGTAGTCATAAAGACAGCGCTATTGAGCAGTACTTTGTTGTTTATGCATTACTTTTTACCATAGAAGTTCACACGATCTCAAACAGACTCTGACCTTAACATCGGTATAGAACACTCATGCGCTTTTTCGGCATAGCTATTTAATCCAGTTTGCACCTTAAATGACATCTACATAACGCCAGAGGCACGTATAAATACGTTGGAATATGTTTTAGGCTGATTCGGGAGAAATCCCCTGAAATTTGGCTGCATCACTTTGTGCACGAATAAATACGTTCGAATATGTTTAGGCTGATTCGAGAAAAATGCCCTTAAATTTGGCTGTATCACTTTGTCAGTGCACAGCGTAAAGGATGTAACACTGTGCAATGTACGGAATTCCGATCTTCTCTCTGCATTTTCAAATGACACATAGACACAAATTGTGGCCCAGTTACAATTACGCGTTAAAATTCATCTCGCAGAATTTCAGGTTCTGTACTCGGCCACTAAATCGTCAGGGAAAGACATACTTGACTATCGATTAACAAAGTGTTGCTTTCAAGATGAGGAAAAAACAACACACGCAGATAATGAATGACCTATGCTGAGCAAAAATACCACGTCATTAATACGCAGCAGATAGTGGACTATTTTAATCATTCATAAACATTCTCTTCCGCGACACATATAATGCAAACATTGTGTATTGATTATTTTCTATATAAGCTCCGTCCAAAAATATTCCATTTAAAACGATATTCAAAAAATGTTTTCATTTGTGAATGAATATAGTTGAAGAACTCAAATCTCTTGCACAAATTAAACAACTCTGTGTTCCCTTTTGTGCTTTCGCTGTTTTGCAGTTCAATTTATTGATTAAACACGAAAACACGACAAGAGGACGATAGTAAAAATCGTTTTGCATGCTCGCGAAAGAGATCTTAAAACGTCTTAACGCACCGCATCGTGATTTCGCGTTGTCTCAATTTAACTCAACTATTGAATATGTGAGAACACGATGCGATATTGCGACAATCTGTTCGCGTTCTCGCCCAGAATCTGCAAAACCTCCCAAATTAATATCGCATCATAGTCTTTCGTTGTCGAATGGTAATCATTTAACATCGCATATTGATTTCGCACATTCAACCGTTGAATTTCACAAGCAAAATTTCCATTTCATGGTTCCATTTAATCCACAAGCCATTTTAATTTCTCGTGATCTCGCGCTTATGCATCGTTATCTCTTGTTCTCGATTCGTGATTTCGCCACGTCGCCTCGAATGCTCGCGTTCACGTCCATGCAATCGCGGTGACGACACTACGGAACAAGAAGTTGACCAGACGCCATTGTTGTTTAGAGGCTAACATATACAACACGAGTTGCACTAACGCACGATACACTCGGTATGCTGATCTTATAACCGTAATACAGTTAAACTATCACTGTATTTATGTCTTTGTCAATAACACAACAATTTAATTGAAAAATACGTCTTAACATATATATTATAAAGGTTTTTAAAATGACGTTAAAACATAATATCGCATATTCCGAGCTTATGCTCAATACAGATAGATCGAATGTTTTGTTTTGGCGCTTTTTTGCTCGGCTTTGAAATTAAGATTAAGATGGTATGTCCTAAAAACAAATGACCAAGATGTTCTCTCATAATTTCTCGGAACCAATTATAGACAAATACAGCTTGTCACACAAATGACACAGTTTGTTTAATACAATTAAGGACTTATGTAGCAAGTTCATACAAACGTTTCCTATTTGGTGTGGCCAGTTTTGACTGTAGTAGAATGGTTTTAAATTACTGTGTAGATGACCACTTAACAATGTTGTATACCAAATACTGCATTGTGGGTTTAGAGGTCTTAATTAACTTTGGTATATCAGTATATAATAAATGAGATCTCTTGTATATTGTCTGTTTTAGTTTCAACAACTGTTATAGAGGGAAACACATAGTGACCGTAGGAACCTTGCGGTTTCAGAGAAAAAAAATGTAAAATATGTTTGCTTTATTCTTCGTTGTGTGGATGTTGTTTCGAATTCTGCTGTTTTGTACTGCTTTTGCAATTGGTTAGCTGCCTTTAATAAAGGACCAACACATTGTATATAATAAGAATGCAGCTCTGCTCCAGCAGCTGGCGTTACACTTCTTTATATTATAAGGCTATATTAAACTTAAGATTCTTAGTGTATTTTTCACGTGACATATACTATTTTGTGTTTTCAGAAGAAATCCTCAGCTCATTTTGTTTATAAATAATCATCAGCGTATAGAATGTTAAACGTTAAAGCAGGATCATATCTTTACAAATGTTTGATGCTAGACGTTTATCATCGCATATGCACAGCTCCAAATCATATACAAAGCCCGCAAGTTTGGATGTAGGACTTTTTATGGCTACGTGGAAAAGTGTGCATTCAGGCAAGTTTCCCCCTTCCGGAAATATGTGCAAAGTACGATTCATAAAATACAGTAATATAGGAATTTCACATGAAGCTTAAATCGGTACTTATTTCATTACATATTTTACTTGCAGACTGTTGTTAAACAAAACTTTAAAAATTGATATCCTCAACTGGAGAAAATGATAGAAATGATGTAAAACTTAAATGCGGCAATTAATATTAAACGTATTCACATACAAATCTGTTATAGGCTATTAAATGTAAAACTGGCAACACATTCAATGTCACTCTACTCTCAAGTTGGTCGTTTTCCTTTATACATTAGTAAATACCTATGAATTGTAAAATATTCTTTTAACTACAACAAAATAAACAATGAAACTGTATACTAACAACTGTCATTACAGATAGGATTAACAGATGTACGGTTGTTTCCTGAGTCAGTAATAAGCGACAGCGTTATCACTTTGTTAACAAAAACTAGACTCAGAGATCGGTTGGCATCTGAATAAAAAGTTAATGTTGATTCATCAACTTCATTACTACTTTATAAAGAACTTAAACCTGTATTTGTTACATATTTGTATCTAGATAGAAACATCATTTCTAAAATATGTATTTCGTCATATACGCTGAAAATTGAAACTCGCAGACATTATAACAAAATTGGAAATTACAGAATGTTTAGTTATGTAATCTTAACGAGTAAGAAGACGAAATTCACTGTATACATAAATGCCTATTTTATTTAGAAGAAAGATCCAAATGCATATCAACACACTTCGCAATAAGACCAAGTATGCATCATTATTGTAATATTTTAATAGTTATAAAACAAGGACATATAGGAAGTTAAAAAGTTACTGTATAACATGCTTTAAGAAAAAAGATTTTAATTGTATTTTTCCATAACACAACGTTTATTCAGGTCATGTATGTACCGTTTAATATGAAATTAATGTACTTGTTCAGTGTACAATGAAATGTATGTTCTTTGTTTCTTTTTCCTATTTGCACTCATTTTTGTTAATATGTGGGTATATACTTCATCGATTGTTCATATGAACACACAAAACTCTCACGCATAGTGAATTATTATTTTAATTACTCATTTTGTTAACGCATGTATGAATGTCTTACACTGTGGATCACGATGAGCTGTAATATGCTAAAGTGAACAAAATATTTGATGTGTTCCGTTCTTAAATCAATACCACCACAGTTTCAATCAAAATGCAATTAACATACATATTTTAAAATGTAAATCGTCATTTATTTAAATATTGGATTTGTTATTATGGTTCAATCATGGATGAGAATAATTGATTTATTAATTCAGGGGATATGAGTCGGTTGGATCGTACATAACTATTTGCATCTATCACCAATTTACATAGCCCTAAATAAAAAACTGAAGCGGAGGCATACCAACCATATGATTGTTTTATAGATCTAATGATGCATGGAACTGACATAACACAACATAAAAATGAAAATTCCGCCTATATAACACATTTCTGAATCCGTCACATCTGTTCTCAAAATATACAACTGCAACAAGACAAAACATAACCATATGTGCTTATGAATATATTAATACAATTAAGTTAATTACCTGCGCTTCCATGTACACGAACTGCGTCTATATTCATCCAGAGAGTCGCTACAAGAAGGATTTTTTAGTAAAGCAGGAATTCGTCTGAAATACATAAAAAAACAACTTTTGCATTGGATACCGTTGAACCATCTATACACACACGTAAACATATTTATCAGAACACACTCACTCTAAAAACTGCTTCCCAACCACGTACAAAATTCTCATGTACTAATATACCCAACAGTTTAACGCACACAAAAACCGAAACAGTAAGAGTGACGATCTTACCAGTTGTGGAGAAAATATTCCGTTAGTTATCAAAGCGGTTGCTGATGTTCTGCCCCATATTTTTATCCACCAGCCTCCAGAGCACTCAGCATCTATATCTTTCACTTGGTCACTCGTATACTCGTGTATATCTATCTTAGACACCGAGACTGCCTCGGCAAAGTTTACCTTAAATCATCGAAAAGTTATGCATTGTTATTTAGCAAATCTGTATGTTCCTACTATAGACACAAAACAAATAGAGAAATCCTAAACGCATGTATTTAAATAATATAATGTTCAAACAAGCACAAATATCAGTCACGCATATTCAAAGGCATTATGCTTGTAAATCTGATAATGGCATAGTTTCGTGGCATTACGTAAATTATTAGTGTATGTTTGTCGTTAGGATTTAACTTTGTGACTCGACGTAAAGAACATTTTTAGAACATCTTTTTGTTTGTTTTTCTTGGGATCAATTACTTTATTTGAATTATGAAAGTGTTATATTAGAATATTGCATGAATGTGCGTTTTCCGCCCCGAACTATTTTGAATAAGCACCATTTTAAAAGTTAAATATAATGTTTATACCAGTTTGTATTTTGATCGTCATAATAGTCTGTATAATAGTCGGTAAGTACACGTCTTAAACATTATAAATAGAATACAAGCGTCAACATAAAGCATCTACATATCGTTATGTTACTACTTATTGCAACGATACCGGTATTCATATGTGTTGCTTCGAACTACACCGAGTTATGTAAAATGTTTTAGCTTACCTAAATTCCAAGTCTGGGCCAGCATTTGCAACAGATGTCACCCATTGTGATATAGTTTCTGAAACTTATAAGTACAGATATATGCAGATAGGATCGATAGTTACAAAAGTTACATAAACAACAGACAATGGTAACGGTTTTTTTTATCATACGACTTGATATTCATACTTATATCATTCGGAAATTATAACAGAAAAATGCAAACCATGTATCGACACTTCCTCTATGAGGTAAGAATCGTTCAGATCCGACTCCCATACTGATCTGCCGGATGCTGTCATTGAACACGTGGTTGTGTCGCCATCCACGGAAAGCGATGCAATTGACCCGCCAGATGTGTCCGTCTGGGTCGCAGGCTTGCCAAGTGCCACATTCGAAACTGCGATTAGAGTCTAGTTTGATTCATAGGAGATCACAATGTTTAAGGTTCCCGCATTGCGTTATTAAACACAGTATATTGTGGTAAAACGTGATTATTTGATATGATTAAGAACATTATACATAATAATTTAATGCAAACATCCATAGATATATCTGCATTCGTTAATCAATAATGGTCTCCGTAGAAACCGCTGATAGGTAGATTCAAACCAAAATGTGTATGTATTACTAAAATACACTTCATAAATCGTATATTTTATGGCATCTTGTTTACCCGTATAAAACAGTCCTTTAACGCAAGTATCACACTAAATGTCTCCAGTACTTAGCATACAATGGTAAAAATGTAAACTTATTTACATCAAGTGCAATATTTAACGGTATAGGGTATTAAACTTATGTGATTATCGAACCAACGGCTACTACCCAGCTGTTTAATTGACGTTGGTCTCATAATAACTGCTCACGGTCATATACTTCATATCCAGCATAGTAATCATCGTTTGCTCGATATTCGCGTAAGCTTGAATACCCAATACCCAACTGAGTATGAATCACAGTGTTGGCATTCATTTAAGATCAGATACCTCATACACAGTTGGAACTCAACTTTGGCTCGATATTTGCGAAACTTCGAATATCATATATTACTATCAGCCAGGCATTCAATGTACCCTATGGTTTTCTTCGATATTCGCCCTAGTGTATATACCCATACCGAATTCCGTATAGGCTTGAATAACCGGTATCCAGCTTGAGCATTCAAACTCGTATTGATGCTCCGTATGGTTGTGTCTGTTATTTGCTAAAACTTAATATTATAAATGTGTCTTTATCTTTACTTGATAATCGTTAAAAAAAACATACTACTTAATAAACATAAGACGCGTCCACGTTTTCTCCACATTTGCTGCGAGTGTTATACCCAATCATCAGCTAGTTTTTCGACTGTAGTTCGTCATTTTCTTTGGTTAATATTAAAAATACACAGCCGAGCAATCGACGTAATATTTAGCTCGATATATGCTGATGGTCTAATACCCCAAATAAACATTTTACGTTTGTTCGGTATTGCATTCGCAATACCCGAACCAAATTAACCAGAAAACGATGTAGACAAGCACACAGCCGTATATCGATTTTGACTCGCCGACAACCTTTATTTCTCAAGATTCAACGTTCACATGACTGTAGTTTGATACATTTAAGGAAATGCTTTTTTATTCAACGCGTGACCAGGCTTAGTAATTTTAAAAGGAATAAATCTATCATTTATATCAGTACAGTAAGTAGGAGTTTACATCAGTCAACATTTTATGGCAAGTCATTTAACTCGAAAGCAACTCATCATGTTTTGCAGCAATTGTTAAGATTCAACATAAAAACGATATGATACGAATGTGAACGTCATATAAATAAGTCAATAAATCCTTAACCTATTGAACTTGATATGTTTCAAATACATGTAGTATTTTCGTCTTGGTAAATTTTAATTGGCGTCTGTAATCTTTGTGAAGGCTTTTACATGCTAATAACGGATTTTTAATAGTTTAATGGTCTATAATCGCCACTCTTTGTAATGCTTTCTAAAAATAAACCACAATAAAACCTGACAATTTGTAAACACTAAACAGTTTTGGCAGTTCCTTTGTCGTATTTTGTATTATTCAGCAAAGCTTTATTTGAAATCTGTATTGTTTATGAATTCGAATGGATTGCCTATTACTTTTACATTTAATCTATACAACAACCCGATGGCTTTAAAACTTTACATTATCTCAAATTGTATAGCTGTTTTTGATCAAAAGAACAAAAGTCCTTCATGAATATTTTATCACCGTTTTTACTGTTGTTTAGATAGAGCTATTTGTATAATGCGATGTGGATACATCGCGCGGCTTAAAATAGTTACACTTACTCAACATGGGTCAGTGCAGTTGGCACATGGCTAATCAAGTAAAATAAGCTTAACCAAATACAAATCTTTGTCAGCACTCCAGTTTAATATACTATATTATTATGCCACGACAGCGCATTTACGTTGGAGACGCTGACATGATATTTTAAAGTGTTATCGGATACCCATCCGATAACATTTTTAAGCTCCGCCCATCAATATCCGTTTTAAAACTCCGCCCATATTTGGTTTACTCAATGATTTTTTTTAGCGTTCCATGTTTTAGCCCCGCCCATTCTGAGAACTACTTTTTTGTAGGCGTGGTATGTCGCTCCTTTGATTTAAATGGAAACAAACAGCGATTCATATTTTATTCAGAAGTTATAACATTAATAAACAATAAGTTGTTTTTGTTTAAACAAAACTAACACTTTATTAAGTATATATCTATAGGGAAATATAAATTAAATGAGCATTAATCAATCGAAAAAAATTAAACAAATACAAATGTGCACCGCTAGCCTACCATTCATTGGCTGCAGATGAACACAATTTAAAACAGTAATGATAAACATTTAAAACGTAACACAAATATACTTAACACGTTTTAAATAAAATATGACAGATTTGATAAAGTTAAAGAAGAATTTATGACAAATATTCACTAAACATCTCGTCTAAGATTATATAAAAAAAATTAACTAATACTTTACAAATGCTTTCCTTTTTTGTGTCATTCTTATAAAAAGCAAGGCAAACAGGTGAATAGCATACACACAGAATTAACATTGACACAGTAAAATAATTAATACTTGATTGAGATGCTTTGCTAATGCCTGCCATGCCTAATAATACATGACAATTTCACTATTTTTAAGTGTCTGAAATCAAACTTTCACACAAAAAATGATTCTATCTCCACAACCAAACAGGAAATTTGTGTGGTCAACCTGAAAATAAAATAAAGATTCCTTTAGAAGAAAAAACATCATCAAACATTCATTGCATAACTGCTTTAACCCTTTCAGTGCTTGAACCGAATTTTGAAGGCCTTTGCAAACAGTTTGGATCCAGATGAGACGCCACAAAACGTGGCGTCTCATCTGGATCCAAACTGTTTGCTATTCTGATAGTAATCTTTGAAAAAAAATGAAGAAAATGCTTATTTTACAAATTCAGCAGACGACATTTTAGCAGACGACAAATTTCCCAGCATGCAAAGGGTTAAAAATAAAAATCCAGATATATAATTTGCATTAAAATTGAAACTTTATAAATATAGTGACATATAGATTTATGACATGTTCAGATAAAACAATTACATAAATACTCTCAAAAATAAATTTGTCGACAAAAAAGTATTACCTTTCCGACAAATTAATTAGATGGGTTGATGTGAAGCTGTGCCGGGATGCAGTTGGGGGGGGGGATATCTCGAGTTGGTTGAGAGGCAGAGAAAAACTCGGACAAGTGCAACTGACAAGGGTAGAACTGTGCCGCCAAGAATTTTGGTAGATATCATCACCCATGGAATGTGTGGTCGCAACTTTCTGCCATTAAAAGAAAAACATTTCATATTATAATAAAATAAAACAAATCCAACAGGAGATAACATTTCAAAATAGAGTGTTTTAATAACATTTTTATGGCACAACTTGAACAAATTGCAACTTTAATAGACACAATATTATTAATACAAAATGAAAATGTATAAACTCCACTTTATGTAAAAATAATTAAGAATTTCTTTCAACTTAAAATATTTTTATTATGGACTCGGGGCTTTTTTTGCTTATTAAGGGAATATGTGTTTGTTTTCCTAATTTGAGAAATTTGCGACTCAAATTTTCACAATTTAAAAAAGTTCGGGACTCAAATTTACACAATTTAAAAAAAGTTTGCAACTCATTTTTCACAATGTTGATCTGTGGGCGACACAATTTTGAACAGTTTTCGACACATGTTTTCAAAAAAGTTGCACAGCGCGCAACTCATTTGTTCACAGTTTTCAACAGTGATTTTTTTTATGAACAGTGCGTGACTCAATTTGTTCACAATTTTGAACAGTGTGCAACTCATTTTTTAAAATTGTGAACAGTGCGCGACTCATTTTTCCACCATGTTGAATAAACAGTGCGCGACTCCTTTTTTTTCCAAATTTTGAACAGTGCGCGACTCATTTTTACAAATTTTGAACAATGCGCAACTCATGTGTTTTCACAATTTAAGAGTTTGTGACTTATTTTTTTGTAATTTTGAATGAACAGTGCCCCACAAAATTGTCCCCCATTTTTGAACAGTGCGCAAATGATTATTCCAAATTTTGTACAGCACGTGACATGATGTTTTCACAATTTTGAACAGTGCGCAACTCATTTTTCCACAATTTTGAATGAACAGTGCATGACTTATTTTTTTTGCAAAAATTTGAACAGTGAGCAACTCATTTTACAAATTTTGTACAGCGTGTGACTCATTTTTTCAAAATTTAATTTATGAAAAGTGTGCGACTCATTTTTCCACAATTTTGAAATCATAATGAACAGTGGGCAACTAATGTTTCCCACAATTTTGAACAGTGCGCGACTCATTTTTTCAAATATTGGTACAGTGCGTGTCTCATTTTTTCACAATTTCGAACAGTGCGCAACTCATTTTTCCACAATTTTGAATAAACAGTTCGCGACAGTAGAACAACTGGCACTGATCATTGGTTCATCAGCATGAGAATGGGTGTAAAAAAATGGCACAAATAATGAAACATGTGTGTTTAAGCATGCATACATAACAATAGAACTTACCAACCACTCGGCCAGGAAACATATGGTGCAGAAGCTGCGGGATTCAGCATGCTCTCCCACTGATATTATGCAGATCCGTGGTCAAACTGGCAGTCAACTTATGTTGTGATTTCCCAATTGTGAAGATATTAACCTCAGCAATCTCCAAACACAAACATGTTCATTTATTGTCAGTCAAACAGCAATTAATCCATCATGTCACCCTGACAGTCTCAAAACACGATGCAAAACCAAAGCATTTTCGTTTCGTCTAACACACAGCTGGTAACGTCGCTGAATATTGCACAAAAGCAGCTTCATTATGAAGTTCCAGCGACTCGAAATACACGTTCCCCACCCACTTTGATTTCGCACGTGAAGACCTGCCTGTTTTTTGGGGAAAACTGTGAACATCTCACAACTAAACGTATATTACGGAGATGGACAAGTTGAAAAATAAATCACTCTTATCACTTCCAAATTGCACACTACGTTTAAATCCCGTTCCATTTGATTATTGTATTCATTGTTTGAAATTTTCACTCTACACATTCGCTTTGAAAATAGCGGTTGGTGTGTACTCTTGGAAGTACATGTCGAATGTGTTATTGTAAAATATATATGGTATTGTGTTTTAAGTGCAGAAATTGTTCTTTTAAGTTTCGATTTCTCGCTTTAGTTTTTGTATTATGTGCGTTTAAATTTGATTGATTGTTGCTTACTTTCGAACTATTTTTTTATGTGTAAATATATATGCATAGACGCTAGCAGATGTAATCAGGTTGCTACTAATTTGCATATTTATCAATGAATTTAGCGGTTGTTTGTTTTTGTTTGTTTCGTGAATATTTTCTTATTTACTTTAAAATGTGGCATAATAAATAGAATATATGGTTGGTGACTTTTGATATCATGTGATATAAGACTCGTCCGATATGGCGTGTGAAAAGGCTCGGCAAGCCTCGCCTTTTCCTACGCCATATCAGACTCGTCTTATATCACATGATATCAAAAGTCACCAACCATATATTCTCTATTTAGCGTTCTTTGTTTTAAAGAAAGATGATACAACTGCTGCTGTAAGGAAAACATTTTTTCAGCGGTTCAAGCTCTATGAAGAATGTCGTAATAACTGTGTTAATAACGACCAGAGCAACCACCCGGTAGCAATAACGTAATCTGACGTCGCTTTTATCAAATATTTACTGTACAAAGACAAGATTGTCGGACTAGGAACGATTGTATCAGGAAAGGTATTAAGTTATGGAACAATTTTTAACATAGCAAGATTATCTGAACATGTGACAACATTGTGCGAAAGATGTTGGCATACTATCACATCTCAATGCGTACGGAAATATTCCCGCAGATAATTCAGCGATTTGAAATCGGAGAACGTCATTTCGTGGAAACTGTCCGCACTACCTGGCTAAGTTTCTATACTAAGTTGCAATTTGCTGTATTCAACACGCGTGTGATCACCAGTGCAGCCGATAATTCCCGACTTGTAACTTTAAAAAAAGGCCCTAAAGTAATTTATGATATCGACGTCAACAGATATTCGGTCCTATAGGAACAATGGAAGTTATTTAATTGACAGTGCTTGTGTTATGTGATGTATGATTTTAAAGCACATTTGTAAAAAAACATGTATAGAAGCAATATGTTTAATGTGGAGAATGTATACATGTATGATGAAAAATAATAAATAAGCACAATTGTCCTCGAAGTATTTTACCTCATGCCGTAAAGGCACTATAAATTGTTTCGATTAATTGACTAGTTGCCGACACATTTTGTTTATTTCCTGTTTGTATACAAAACAGACACGAGTGCACATAAGAAATTATGAATAATCTCATATCATGTTTGATTGAATATAATAGCAAACTTTGAAACTCGCACACTTATTAAATAATTGTTCGTACCAATAGCTTCATTAAAACACAACCTGTAAACATGAAATGATCAAAACTGTATATTCGTCTTCGAACGGTCAATTAAAATCATAGAGGGCTTAAATCGGTTTTAGGGCTAGCCGTAATTCATATTTAGCCAATAATTTATCATAGACAAAGATCGAAAATAAACACACGAATGCAGAAACGTAATGCGTGAACAAATTCTACAATATGATTATAAAGATTTTAGCGCCTTTACTTACGGAAATATATAATAAAGATAAAGGGTTGGATTTCAAAATTAGCATTCAATAAACATACAATACCACCTACACAACGATATTTAAGCAACACACTAACCAATAAGGTATGTTTCTTACTGAATTTGCCAAAACCAAAAAAAAGAGACTAAGAACGATCGTAAATAAGTTTCATCCGCATAAACAAAAAGCTATACTGCTCACACGTTCTGAAGTTAGCTATAGTATAAACGACACATACATTACAGATTAGTTTCTAAATGATGAGGCATTTTTAATAAACTGTTCGTTACTAGCAACATGTTTATAACTTCATAACAAGGAAAACTTGGGTATCTGCTATATCCTTACAAAGTATCGTTTATTGTTCACAAATTATTGTCGACTTGTGTGTTTGCTATGAAAATGCGGTTACGAAGACGACGTTCCATGGCGCTTCGTTGACGAAGAATTGGCAGATGAAGATGAACGTAAAGAGAGTTTACGCTTACTAACCCGTGTTACTTAAAAATATTATAAAGTGAAACTGGTTATTTATTAATAAATAAACATAAACCTGGACCTTTCATAACATTTAAAAAAAATAGTAAATTTGTAAGACGATAATTAATGCCCAAAATGCTGCACAAATGGCGTATTCAAGTCTTCCAAACGAGACCAGTATGAGTCCAATTATCGTCCGGCGAACCTGGATCCTGCATTTGTCCATGGTTTCTGTTGAGCTTTTCAATCGTCCGCTCTCTATTATTGCAAAAATATAATGCGTAATAAATTTAGAAACTAGCTTACATCTTTTCCATGACTAATTTTCGATACATTTTTGTTCAGAAATTAGCATTTCTAGGATGACAATCTCTATAGAATAGTAAATGACGTCTAAACAATGCGTTCACGTTTAAATTTTTTTCTATAATAGGTTCATCAGTATACAGGCTATTTACTCAAGACCACGAACAGTATGCCATTGTTAAATCAAAACAAATCGGTTTATAACACTGTTAATAGAAACCCAAGTCTATTATAAAATGCATAATAGAAATTGACATGTAATTAATGATTTTTTCAATAAAATATAGTAATTTAAACAACCATGAAAAACAGCGAATAAAGTTATGGAATTTTTTTCAGACGATTGTTTATTGAAAAATTAAATTTTTGAAACATGAGTATCATGCGAAATAGGAAAGCGTAGATATTATATATTATTACGCTTGAGAATGGAGCAAGTCTTTATATTTAAGAATACATTTACATACATTTATCGACAATGCGGTATGAGGTTTCAAACACGATTACATGCATTTCAGTGAATGCTATGACAATATTCGCCAAGGTTATTTCATGTATTTCAGTCTATGCTATGTCAATATTCGCCAAGGTTTCATGCTAATCTTAGCAGATATATTACACAACGATATCCCATTACTCTTTTTATGAATAACACGCATTTAGCATAAAACTCTGAATTAAAAAAGCGATCACCCTCTGTGTCCAAATGTGCACGATTGCACTTTGTATAACATAACCGAAACTGTGTATGCTTGTTATATGTATTTTAAATGATAATTTATGCAAAATATTCAGAAGTATTATTACTGTCAGTATTATTATTAATATAATCAATATTAGAACTAGAGGTAGCATTAGTTGTTGTTTTTATTGTATTGCTTTTTTGTGTTGTTTTTGTTTGTGTTTTTGTCGATCTTATAATCATGATGTAATGTTGGTAACTTTTTATGTGTGTTCGTGTCGTTCAGTTCGTTGGTCATTGTGCTGGTCATTTTTCATAATTGTGATCAGGTTTTATTTTGCTGCTTTTTATTTAGTTGAATAAGAGAAGTATCTTTAAGAGGATTAAAGTTAAAAGGTTTCTGAACATGTCGTCATTGCTATACTTATAAATTATGTCGCACTTCGTAGCTGGTTTGTTTCGAATAAGTGAGTGCTTCTTACAAGATAATGAATTACTAGTCAAAATGGCAGAGAATAACGAAGCTAACTTAGACATATAGCAATTTTATGTTCTCGTGAATGTGTAACGTCGTTTTATTTGTTTTCCAATATGCCTATACAAACGTGTACTCGGCTTCCTTGTCAGACCCGCTTGAAGCTGTTGTATATAGCACATATATCATAGCTGTTCCCTGAAACGTTCGTACGTTTTTTTTATACAGCAGATAAAAGAGTTATTTGAAACTTTCGGTGAATATTTGTGAATCTTTCTTTACGATAACAAATTACTGTGACGTATGAAAATATATAGAAAAATCTGGAAAACATATCATCGATTACACGGAAAAAAGTATATAACGATCATAACAGTTAAAGATACGCTTTTCATTTATAATGTATGAGATGTGCAGCGGTAGCGATATAACTTTTGCTCATAAAGGATATGGGTTTATGTACGTTTAAATTGCCCCACACATGAAATCAAACTATCCAAACCATATGGTTTAGTTTACAAATACACATATAATTTCTATTTTTTTCTCAAATACAAACACATGTAAACAAACCCTTTGACCTCAGTAGACGTATACGAATAAAAGAGTCCACTCTAGATAGAGAAAAGAAAAAGCTGTCAAGCCTTAACAATGTTAAAAATAATTAAACAGTAACATTACATTGGAATATTGTTTCTTGAACAAAAACTTTTATGTTTGTTTTTCATCGACGTACTATCAGTTTGTAGTACATGTATATTATTCTATATCTCTATGAACATTATTTATATAATGGAGACTCTGTGGACAAGTAGAGAGTTTGCCTGTCAAATTTGTCGTGTGTCGTTATAAAATATTGTAAATATTTTCATCTTGCTGTTCAACACTTTCGTTCAAATGTTAATTCAATTGTTTTAATGAAAGTGACATATATTGGATATAGCACAATGACGCCAAAGCATTCGTAAATCATATGTACATTTGAAAAGATTGTCGATGCTTCTGAAGATTATTTATTCAGATACAATAAAGCCAAACTGTTGTGGTAGAACTGATCAAAATCAACGACGATATCAACATAGCTCATATTACTATTTCACTTATATAATGTATGTAACATACATTCTCGATTTATCTATTTATAAAGAATTTCCAATCTCTTCGCATCATTCTCTGGCCATTTTGACGTCATTGTGTGATAATAAACATGTAGTTGAAACAGGTTTAACGTCATACCCAAGTTTATTGGTCGTCTTACACAAGTACATACATGAGGGACAAAAGTAATATTAACTTGGATTTTCGATATTCGTTTGTGAATTGTTGTAACGGCTTTTTATTGCACTTGATGATCAAGTTGTGAGTGCTAATAGTGTAATAATGTTTGAAAGAGTATCGGATCCGCGAGGCATACACAGACAAAGACTATATATACTTCCAGAGTTATTAGCCTTTGTTTTGTGCATGCGAACATTATCTTTTCATAAGCAATAAAAGGGAAATATTAAAATACCTCGTTGTATCATTATACTCCTTCTATTTCCTAAGTATTGTGTGGGGCATTGCCTCTGTAATATGTGTTGTTATTGTGCACACGTTTTTATTTCCTGTTCAAAGTATAACTTGAAACGTTATATGCATGTTAAAATCACACTGTTCTGGCAAACGGCATTAACAGTTACAGCTATCGTGTTTGATAGATTTAATTTACGTTTGCATATATACATTTTTGTTTACTTGCGTTCATGTGTGCGAGTGTGTATGCATTCGAGCATCCTCTACGCCGCCAGATTCAACAGTTAAACGTTATATGGTACTTTTGGCTTTTAACTTAAATCATGCATGAAAACATGCATAGTATAACTAATCGTTTTAAAGTATCGTCATATTAATATAACTTTCCCCGTAAAAATCAGTGAAAAATACCTGTGTGGATTTACTGTAGGAAGATTCCATATCAAAACGTGATAATGCATGAAACCATTTTGGGATCAAGTATTCCAAATGAACATGATTAAAAAACATGAACTTGCGTCAGTCTACTATTAAGGTTGATTAAATTTCATGTCGAATCAAGTAAAATGATTAAATATGACCACTTTCTTTATCGTGCAGATTTGTAAAGGAATTTGGACAACATAAGGCATTTTGGTCGTGCCCAGCGACATTTAATGTTGACATCATTTTACTATGCACGCACGCAGCTCTACTTTATTATCGTGTACTTGTTGTTTTTCAGAACAGCAAGAAAAACAAAGAATGCCAGTTGATATCAGCAAATCAATTTTTAACGCTAAATCAACGCAAACATGCAGTATGTAACGAATATTATCATAAAAGCATTTATTATATAATTAACCTACATCATTTCTACTAAAGAAAATTATAACGATGGTCCCGATTCAAAATGCCGAACCTACATATGTTGGCATTTCGCGGTTTTGATACTGTGCAAAGCGGGAAATCAATTCGCAAATACCTCCACAATATCGAACTAGTTAACCAATCGCAACAGATAAAAAAGTCATGTGATGTAATGACGAACCGCAATTGATTGAAGGCAAAATGACGAAGCTGAGAAGAGTACCTTCGGCATTTTACGCGCTAATTAATATATTAAAGTATCAATATAGCAATGTATTTCTTAAAGTTTAATTGACGAAACGTAAACTTTTGCGTATAGAATAATTCAATGATGTACATTTTCATAACATTGATGAACGCAAAAAAGATCAAAATAATATAAAATGTTGAGGCCTTAACTAAGCAACTTGTGGCCACATCTAAAAGCTTGTTCATACAACTTTTTAAGTTGAGGTCTAAACATAGTAAGTTGTGTCTTCAACTTAATAACTTCTGGCCGCCAGTTACTAAGTTGACACCACAACTAAATAAGTTGTGGGAATAATTAACTAAAATTGGACAGCAACATAGTTTAAACAATCATATAGGCCGTTTCATCTTTACCGTTTTATCACAGTTAGTACCCTTATACTCGTAATATTGTGTTTTCAGATTCGCGCGCCGGTTTGAGCACTATTTCTGTAAGCTATGGATCCCGTGATTGAGTCCCATGTCATAGAACTTGCTTTGTGAACGACTGGGTTCAGGGTACCATCCCCGGTCTGAGCACTAGTAACGTAAGCGTCGGATCCCGGTTTCGAGTCCGGAAGCACTTGCTTCATAAGAGAGTGGTACATGGTGTTTGTATTCGAACCCGGGACCCTTCGTGTACAGGGCAATGTATCTGACCGGGGCTCGATCCCGGGAACCATCGCTTACCTGGAGAGTGCTAGATTTTGGACGGTCACTGGATTCGAATCACGGTATGAGCAATAGTCATTAAAGCTTATAAGTTTTCGACGGTCCCGGGGTTCGAATCACGGTACGAGCAATAGCCAAGAAAGCTGTGGGTCTCTATATAGAGCCTCGGTTTGAAGACTTACCCTATAAGCGACGGCTTGAATTCCAATGTGAGAATTTGCACAAATAGTGACAGGTCCCGGGTTCGAGCCCAAGTCTGAGTACTAGCCCTGGAAGCTATGGATTTCGGGTGTAAGCCTGTGTCTCCCCACATGCCCAATAAGAAAAGGATCCCGGTTGCGAACCTCAGTCTGAGCGTTCGCACCGAAAGCTACAGGTTCACACAGGGACTCCAACCAAACAGCCGTCGTTAACATCCCAGCCACCGAACATTATCCACATAAGTAAGATAAACAAATACGAGTTTATCAACTTACAACACAGATTTGCCCTTTTGTTTGCGTTATAACGTCGAAATCGTTGTTAATCGGGAGTTGTTTATCGGCAATTTCGAGTCCTGCTCTATGTCGATCAGATTCTCAAGGTGAATACAGTTCTCGGTTTCAGGTATTCGGTAACTTTTAGGCGCGGAACCAATAGTCGGATTCAATAGCGTAAGGTGAATGACGGATCATCGTACACGATTGAAATAAACATTCAAACATAACGATTATATTAGTGTATAGTGTGAAGAAAAAGACAAATCTGTGTTGGAGATACATACACTATATATATATATATATATATATATATATATATATATATATATATATATATATATATATATATTTATTTATTTATTTATATATATATATATATATCTTTTTTTGTTTATGACATATTGATAGTGTGAAAGTGCCTTGGTCACGCGCCAAACACCTGTGGGGTGAACAGGTAAGGAGACAAACCGAAAACACGTTCTGCACCTCAGATCGCCGAAATCGCAAAATGTACTGTTCGTGTCAATTCAAATGTACGTATACACTTATATATTCATTGATTGATATACTTATCATTCTAGTTTTTTTGACATCCGTATCTTAATTTTGTCTTGCCATATAATTTCGCGACTCTTAACTTTTCATCAGTAAAAAATTATAAATGCCGATAATAGCTGTCTGCTTATAAAACTGTGCCTGTTGCTTTATTCAATTGATACCCAACATTTATTCCGTTGATGTAAAGTTTGTCATTTATTCATAATCAGTATTTATGTTTGTATGTTTGATAAATTGATTGATATTCTTCTGTCACTGTCACACTTAACTTTCAGTTTCAGGTAACATTTGTTTTTACAGCCATTTAATATCAGTTTCGTGTAAATTTCTTAATTTTTCTATATAAAAAAAAATGCTGATTTGAACTGTTTCTAGTTTTAATATATTTTCTTTAAAGTACTGTATGGGAATGCTGTGATTGGTCATATCAATGTTGTGTTGTTTATTTTTCCAATGTCCACTGACAAAACTAATTAACAGAGTTGTTCCTCGGATACAGCACTCCTTCGAGATCAAAGATTTTTTGCCCAAAATATAGAGTTTATCTATTTAGCAAGTGCCTTATTCGTCTGCTTGTTTGAGATTCTGATTTCATTTTCAGTTATTTAATATTATAATATTAAGGCATCTAACTGTTTATGATTGAATCGTGTGAAATGAAATTGCTTGCATTATTTTTTTTAACTAATATTTAGAATGAGTGTAATCTTAATTATTGTTTGGAATATAAACAGTGTAACTTGTTTTTTTAAATAGATAATTGTTACTGTAATGTATTTTCTTTTAAATTGAAGAATTCATTGCATTTTCCGCGTTGATTTTAAGTCTATCTGAGCTTGTATTTGTATTGCAATATGGTTCAAATGCACAGCAAAAGTAATAGGTGCTTCGATAATGTTCTTAAACTATTAACTAAAGAAACAAAGAAGAAATAGATTACATGTGGTAGAAATAATTGTGGTAAAAAGGGACAATTCTCAAAATAAGCAATCTCTATGTCACAATTTTTTTAGAATTGTCTGCAAAAAACTCCTACAATTCAATTTTTGTTTGGTAATTAGTTAAAGAGGTCTTTACAAGCAAACAACTGGTATGTTGTTCAATAAATCCTATATTACAATCTTAAATAAGACTCATTCAAATAAGCACTCAAAACACGGAGTTTTGTTCGAAATTGAAAAAGTTATCATTTGAAACATATGCATCACCTATGGTATGAGCTCTTAATAATGTAATTTAATGTATAATAAGACTTAACAACAGTGTTGTTAACGGGAAAATTATATGCTACTTTCAACTGTATTTTGTTATGAATGTAACATAGGTGGGTTCAATATGATAAATATATGTTCTTTTGAAAAAAAAAACATGCAAATAACATAGCTAAAAAAATAAGTGCAAGGCGAAGGATATTTTTATTCAATGGTTGAACCATTAAAAGGGTTTTAAACAGTATTTAATACTGGTAAAATGTTTGCAGAGAATAGTTTGACAAAAAAAAACCAATTACCTATATTACCTATATTACCAACTTACATTAAGAAAATAGTAAAAAAAAAACATAAGAAGAGAAATATACTTATAAAATATTTATTTTAAAAATGTGACATCCCAGTTTGTCAAAAAAATGGCACTCAGAATTCTTTAAAATTGACTGCATAATGTTGATGCACTCTTGTTTAATCTAACTAAGGAAATACATATTAGATTGCGCCAGTAACATTTGTATCAAAATGATGCAAGGAAGATCATTCGGAGAAGTCAAAAGTGACACAATTGCAAAATGGTTGCATCGAAATGCAGGATTCTGCTTTAATTTAAATATCTGTGTAATACCTATTCATATTAAATGTCAAAACATGATACAAATTCAAAAATGAATGACATAAACATAGTGTGACTAAAGTTTAAACAGTTTATCTTTTATTGAACATTAGAAGCCCTACAAAGCAAAATAAAATTAAAACAGATGAACAAGTATGTGTCTGGTTCGTTTGTTATTATATTTACTCATGTCTCCCTTAATGTCATAACAAATCATAACGCATAATATAAATATTCTTTTTTTCACAAGTATTGTGTAAATACTGCGTTCATTTTATATAACAATATGTAATTCATCATGTTATAGTTACTGTTCTTATATGAAACATTTTATTGATTAATGCTATACATTCTTATATTCAAACTTAATCTAGTTTGTATGTAAAAGGCTGTTAATTTTGTACAATCGTTGAAAATTAGAAATGTACAATTTTGTATGTAGACAAGTTTATTTATGTACCGTTCCAATCAAGAAGCTGTACATAAAATGAATTGTATATATATATATATACGTGTAATTCAATATAAAGAAGTGAAACTCCAGCTGTTGGAGTAGTATTGAACTCTCATTATACACAATAAGTTGGCCCTTTATTTAAGGCAAGGCAAGTGACCAATTGCCAAAACAGCACAAAACAGCACAACACAGCACAACACAGCACAATACAAAACAACATACATAACACATAAATGAATAAACCTGGGGTCACCGGCTTGGAACGGTCAATGCAAAGCATTGGGGGTTTAAACCGGTTTTAGAGCGCTCAACCTGACACCTGGCCCAGCAATTTTCATGATACATTAAGTGAAAACAAATTTTAACCTCATAGCATTGCGACTCAAATTAGACAATAATAAAAGGGAATTAAAACGCATTCAATTTAATTACCATTTAATTACTCAATGGTAGGAAAGAGACCAGAGCAACAGAGCTACAACTTTTTGAGGAACGATGAAATGTAACTACGAACAAGTGTCAATTACATTCCTTCTTTGGAGAAAAAGATTTAGGAATATAGCACCATAAAGTTAATAATTCAGATCATCATCGCGCAAATACAGGAAGAAGCAGCAATAATGGGTGTAAAAGTTCCATAGTACATTGCTTGGTTGTTTATGTGACTCCAAAAAAATAAATAAATACATAAATTAATCAAACAAGAAACGCTTGTCAGATAGAAAATAAAATGAATACTGAACGCTATAAACCCAATGACCTATGCATGTAGATTACAAATGTGAAAGTTGGTCATATGACTTCTTCAGGGGTGTATACATATATGAGTTAACGATTCTGCAGTGCGAATGCACAATAGAACCATTGTCTTGTAAAAACCTGCAGCCACAGGAAACAACTTCACGCTGATTTATGCCATGCGCTTAAGACTGGCGCCCGCGGTGTTTGTGATATCGATGAAATTGTTAAAATTGAGGTAAACTTTTTCGCATTCAGTCCTGTTTTTATAGTTATGTGTTGTCTTATTTTTTGTATTTATTTATTTACGCATATTAAAATTGTATTATAGACAGACGCCCGTAAAATTCATGATTCGATGTGCGATGTGGGTCTAAATGTAGTTTTCATGCAGATTTGTTCATACGACACAAATACACAATTATGTTCAACAGTGAAAAATGCCCATACTATCACTATAAAGATTCCAAATTTTAAAAGAAAGATATAGTGAATCGAAAACCAACAAACACGTGTTTTTAAGTACGTTAGCATCATATACTTTTGTTAAAAACGAGTTATTTAAATTGAAAAGTTTAATATAAACATTTTCTTTAACATATTTTACTTCGCGAACAAGCTTCAACACATCTCCATAAAATGGTGGATGGGAAATTCCATTAGTAAAATGCTATTTTAAAGAAACGTTATATTTTGAAATTAAATCACCATACTTTGAGTGAAATTAAGCGAATTTAATTCTAGGTTATGATACAAAAAACCTTGGTTTAGCAATTTCTTCGTTAATATAAGATTACGATCATTAAAATCTTTAATACATGAACATGCTCTGGCATAACGTTATACAAAACTAATATTTTTAATTCATATTGCTATATATGCTATGCTTGTATGTAGGTAATATTCTACATAGAAACCAAATTTCGCACACATTAATCAAATACTCCCATGTTCATCTTGTTTCAAAATGATGTAATCCTTTACTAAATGACAAATTTTAAGCGGATGCAGATGGCAAATGAAATTAAACTAAATGAGGTCATCCTCTAATACCTACTTATTACTCGTTTAAATACGCCTCGTGCCATCAAATATTGGAGACTAAAACGATTGAGTCCAATATGTATATTGCAAGAGTCTCACTTTGTGTTTGTCCATAATTACACTGATTTTAACAATAATTTATATTGACATATTTCAAGAGTCTACAAAAAATCATTGTCACAATTAAGTAGCATAAACTCCGTTATCTAGATTAGAATGTAGAATTAAAATGTAAGTGTTTTTTGTTGATTGTCCTTTGGTAATTAACTTTTTTTAGAAAATTTCTGACTCTGCTGATAAAATTGTGACATTCAAAGATGCAGTAGTGGTATTTTCTCATTGTTTATTTTGACACCGGAAGTAGGTTTTCCGTCCCGCACGAACGACAACTCTGTCAACACGGAATTTCGAAAATCCGGATTTTTTCCCCAAAGTCAACAGTGCTCTCCATATTCGAGATTTTAACGGGACCAATCAAGTTCACGTAGGGTGTCTTAAGCGAGCATATTTAGCCTATATAGCTTATATATATGTATATATATATATATATATATATAATTTAGGTTTCCAAATGCAGCGTGGCTGTACTATCTTGAGTACAGCAACGCTTTTTATTGGCTTTAAACTCGTGTAGTTATAGTTGCCATTATTAGGACATATCAGAGAAGTAACAAATGCGCCCGTATTTGAACTTTTAGATAACAAGATTCTGAATAATATTTCGCTATATAAGTGCTAATCAACTATTTATCCCACTGATCGTGACCACTTTTCACTCATATTGGTCATTATGACACAAGGTAAAAGTCCCTAACACATTGCTACATGCCAAATGTGACAAAACTTGTCTTTCAAATTTGTATTTGTCTGCTAATACATGTATTGTAACGATGACAATGTGTCGGCTATTCTACGTTGAAAAAAGCGGCCTTTTTGGTAGTGTTTGACATATGACGATAAAGTGCACATGTTAATTCCATAACAACAGGAACAAGGCTTGCATATATTATGTTTACTTTGAAACATGTAGGAGAAGGCTTGCGGAAAGTTTGCGTCTACGGACAGACATACGCACCGGCAGACAGAAATATTTACAGACAATGTAAAAGGAGAAGATGCGTGGCTTCGTATCAGGGAGTGGGTATGATACTTAGACCTTAATTTGAAGGCGCTCTTTTAGATAATTAATCAAAATGTCTTGTTTCGCGTCTTCAGTTTCACATCCTTTAAGAGTATATTCAATGTATATATCATCCCAGTAGGGTGTTTTCAACCAGACTACACATACGTAATATGTAAGTGGCAAGCTATTAAACACATCATATTTAAAATGTGTCTATAAGATGCTAGTTATTAACATCTTGAAAAATACGCGAGGGTATAGCCGATACATGTATGTATTTACATGTCTAAAATGTTATAGTTATGTTGGAAACAGTACACTATGAACTAATTTAAGTGTAATTCATAATCGTCCTTGTTCTGTTACTGTCTGCTTTGAATAGCTATGAGGTTAATACTAATTGACGCGTATATTTTGTTGATACATCTGGACAGAGTGTGCGAGTTGGGTTGATTTTCAAAGCAGTTTCAGCCAAGAATGCTTTTCATAAACTATGCATAGCAATCATCCTAGATTTAATCGTGTAGGTAAATTATTAGTAGTTGGGGACATGAATGTATGGTCCCAATGTTTTCAGATGTATATTTGTCCTATTTACCTGCCTAATGACTCTACACGCACTAATTGTTAACGCAATAATTGAATACTTATTCCGATTGTATGAATCAAAAACAGCAGTTTTTGAAGATTACTGTTCATGCAATACATACAAATATGTCCATGTCCTTGTGCACATATGTAATGCCTCGTCTAATATGTTCGATATGTTACCATTACTTCACGTCCTGTATACACTGGCTCAATCTCTTGTAGAGGCGAATGCAAACCGAACCGATATAACTGCCGGTGCTGTAGCTATGCACAACACTTGGGTAATTAGTAAATGTACACATCTGCTCTTTCTATTTAAATACGACAGCTATTTAACATATGAAACGCGAATTTGACCTTAATTATGCTTAATACAGTCTTGAGAAGTTGATTTCGTAGCATATATACAACATATGTTTAATGGTGGCAATGTATTTTTGTTATGATTTTGAAATATATATTTTTAAAATGTGTACAAGTCAGTAATGTGTTGTTAGCTTTCGCAATTAAAAAATGAATAACGTTTGTGTATGTTTTGTATGTTATTACATGCGAATACACCAAATGATTAATTTAGGAACAGTTGTAACTCATTACAATAAGGTCATCAGACAGAAGCGCAATGTACATTGAGGCGGCCAACATAATAATTATAATTTGGAGAATAGGCACATTATGTCAACACAAAGGAAAGGTTCTTTCTTGTAACAAAGATGTAAAACTTATATACATAACTATATAATCAAATGATGAGTAAAACTCAATTGATGCTTCACTTTGTTAACACAGAATTTAACATTCCTAAAAATAAAAATAAATCAGCCCAACGTGTGTCCATATGCAAATGTTCATAAAAATATACATGTGGTGAGTTTGTTTGTCTTAAATCAAAATTATTGTTTTTTAGAACATATAGAGAATTCTATGGTTATAAAGGTGCATTTTGAGATTGTGCTATAAGAACAAAACAATAATAGAAGGTATTCAATTTAAAATAAATGCGTTTTATTTATGAATACAACATGCAAACTTTAATGTCTCAATAGTTTTCCTGAATTAAAAGAATACATGAACATAATAACTTAATCAATTTAGATGAACTTAACGCACATGTCGCCGGAAATATGCGCAGTTTATCGATACCTTGTGTGTCTACAAATTTAAATATGTGTGATTGAATTCCTTATATCTAAAACAGTTATGCAATACAAATCGCAAATCGTTTCAAATGATCTTCTAACCGATGAAAAATAAACAACAAACTGACAAAAACACTGAATAACGAAAATACTACAACGTTTTGTAATATAATTTGCATTAAGTATTTGCATATGATTGCTAAATTTGTTTCGGTGGATTGCCAATCATTAGACCTCATTGTAATTACAGGTGCATTGCATTCAGAGGCGTATCCAGAATTTTTTCAGAGGAGGGGCTCAACTGCATGGGGAGGGTGCCGTCAACATTTTTTTTGTTGAAATGGCACCTTGAAATGATGCAATTTCCTGCTATCTAATCAGCATTTTGCATGATAAAAGTGAATGTAAAACAAAAAAGAACTTGAGTTCAGACATCAAGTGTGACACACACACAGACAGACAGACAGTGGTAAACAAAATGTCTCCCAAACCACTAAAGAGGATGCCGGAGAGCTGAAAATAGATAAAGTAATCGAAGATAAGTAATTCAATTCAAAGATTTCAATAAATTTTCTTTTCATTAAATTAAAAAGTACAATTCGAACACAATCAAATTTTTTAGAAAGTACCTGATAGCAGCAACAGACTCATTTTCAGTTGGTTCATTAGTTTTTTGTTTCTTGTTCCTAATGGATTCAGTTGTTGCCTGTTGGCGTTTCATTTTGAAAATGATTTAGTTTCATACTAACCAAGTAATTCTTTATTTTTGAGTCCTTTTTAATTTCAACAAGAGATGTGTTTGTTAGAAACACACAATGCCCCCTACTGCACCGCTTTGAATAAATTTTTTTATATCCCTTTAAAAAATATTACTTCCCTTGTGTAAATGATCTGTACCTGCCAAATGATATAAAATAGAAATTATCTCCCTTTAAGGTTTGTTACTTCCTTTGGATTTTGTTTTTTTAACCTATGATCTTGAAGGATGACATTGACCTTCCACCACTCAAAATGTGCAGCTCCATGAGATGCACATGCATGCCAAATATCAAGTTGCAATCTTCAATATTACAAAAGGTATGGCTAATGTTAATGTTTTCGGACGGAAGCACAGACTGACCGACAGATGGACTGACAGTTCAACTGCTATATGCCACCCTACCGGGGGCATAAAAACTGGATGAACATCAAAGCAGTTAGCCCAATGTGTAAAAAACAAAACAAATTAATTGCCATTCATTAAGTGTGCTGTTGAATTTCAATGGCAATAACTTGTTACTCAAAAGGATCATCACTCTCAGGAGCAAATACCAATTAAATTCATCAAAGAAACTAACCGAAAAATTAATGATGATTGTCAATTGCATTCGTCTTTACTCTTTAATTTCTACAAATTGAAATATTGTTTTTCACAAGTCCCATGCGGAAGCCATTTATAAACATTTACCTATTTAAATTCATCAAAGAAACTTACCGAAAAATTAATTATGAATGTCCGTTGCGTTTGTTTAAACTCTTTAATTGCTACAAATTGAAATATTGTTTTTCAAAGTCCCATGGGGCAGCCATTTGTAAACATTTAACTATAGCTAAATGTATCGACGAATTTCATTAGTTGAATGTATCTCCGTCAGCCAATAAAATAGCGCAGTTTATCACTAACAGTCAATGAAGCGTGAAGTTTAGCTGGCGAGCGTTAGATCGTCTGTACACATGCCTGGGGGCTAATCACACACATCGACAGCTGTTTATGGCTTAATTAGGGGCATATGACAGGAAATACACAAGTGGATTGAAACTGTAAGGGGCTCATTTTTTAAATCGTATCTAGCCAGCCAGCTGGGGGGGGCTTTAGCCCCCTAGCCCCCCACCTAAATACGCCTCTGGCATTATTATACTCTCTGTGACAATAGAGATATTTGTCTAACGTGGATTAATTATTATTTACGACTGTTCTTACACCAATGCAGTTCAATATCATGTTACATAGTTAAAGTTTTAATAGCGCAAATCACGCAAAACGAGTATACAATAGGATCGATCAATACAGCGATCTTAAATATTACTTTTTGAAGTTTAGCATTAAGCATGACTTCATTTTACGTAATCTCACATTAATAAGCAATTAAAGAAATTCGATTGAACGACATAACACAGAAATATCTGTATAGTCAGAGGATATGTGAAATAAAAGCTCACAGGTATCGAGAGGACATCGGATGTAACATGTGAATTGGTATATATAGTAAATATATCAGATTTGTATGCATACGTTTTAGTTAAATATATTGATAAATGATTCAATTTGCATTTAGTCTAATTAAAAATAATATTCCGAATATTACAAATATAATAACCAAGGATGTCTATTGTGCACGAATTAGATTTATTATATTAGGTGTATTAGTAGTATTTGTATTAGTATTATTATAATAATTAGTAGTAGTAGTAGCAGTAGTAGTAGTAGAAGTAATAGTCGTAGTGTCAGTAGTAGTAGTAGAAGTAGTAGTCGTAGTAGTAGTAGCAGTAGTAGTAGTAGCAGTAGTAGTAGTAGTAGTAGTAGTAGTAGTAGTAGTAGTAGTAGTAGTAGTAGTAGGAATAGTAGTAGTAGTAGTAGTAGTAGTTGTAGTAGTAGTAGTAGTACTAGAAGTAGAGAGTAGAATACAGAGAGAGAGAGGAGAGAGAGAGAGAGGAGAGAGAGAGAGAGAGAGAGGAGAGAGAGGAGAGGCGCGAGAGCGATCAGGAGAGAGCGAGAGAGAGAGAGATGCGCTCTCGCGGCGTCTCCCTCTCGAGCCCGCTCTATCTCTATCGCTCTCGCGCGTGCGCTCGCCCTCGCTCTCTTCTCTCTCGCTCTCTCTTCTCCTCTCGCGCTCGCGATCTCTCTGCTCTCTCCTACGCTCTCTCTATGCTCGACCTCGATCTACCGCCCTAGCTCTCCCTCCCCGTTCCTCGATCGCTCTCTCTCGCTCTCTCTCTCTATCTCTCTCCTACTCTCCGCATCTCTCTCTCTCTCGAGAGAGAGAGAGAGAGAGAGATCCGTTTTTTATATACGGCATTAGACTTATAAACCCACACATATTGATTAAACACGTATACTAAATGATGCACACATCATTTGCACACACCTCTGGCATGACAAGCTCTTAATATGTAATAATTTATATTATTATAACCAACATAATTTCCATTAAAGATATTGCCAATAAAACGAAGATGGTCATAGCGTTTCATCGGTATCCGTTTCATAAGAGCTCTGCCATCCCTAACACAGCTTCATCATAGCTTCATGATAATAAACATCACTATCCTTATAACCATCATTATAATATTACATGCATATTTATCATCGTCACCGTCATTATCACGATGAAAATCTTAATCGCCACCATCATCAACAGAATCATTATAATATATAAACATCTGTGGTCTTATTAAACATACCAAAGCCTAAAAAGTATACAATATTACTTTTCCAAATGCTTGGACCAATGTTACTGATATTTGTGTTTTACAGGTGATACTCAAGCCACACGTGTTTCTTATTCTGACCGTCAATTTCCTTCTGACTAAAACATTATGGCGGGTATAGCCGATGTGTTCACTGAGTCGGAAAGGACGAACTGGCTGAAAGCTTGGCTGGCAATTGATATTGCAAAGTCTGGCCTAGAGAAATTTGTTGAGACCGAGGCTACAACTCTACACGGAAACATATACAATGCTATCTTGTCAAGTGGCGCCGTCGCGTGTGTTGACTGTCACACAGCCAACTTGCTGAAATGCCCTTCACGAGGAATATGCAATAAACGAGGAGCACAAAGTCAATGCACATCTATGCATGACTCGCCGTTAAAACAACCACGACCATGTTCTGCAAACGTTTGTAATAGAGTCCGTGATGAAATTGAAAACCAACATAAATTTTCCAACCCTTCTTGGAAAAACACATCGGCGAATCATTGGTCATCAAGTCCTTGGCACATAGCCAAGGCGTATTTTCCTCCTGACGGTTATACTGAAACTAGTTCGGTACAAGATACGGACTTCAACGGAATCATAAGTTTCATGATGAACTGCAAACACTTCAATAACACGTTTTCGTTCCCCATCGCTCCGGGAAAACCACATCCGCCATGCCTTTTAACAAAGGTAAATATATAGTTGTCATGTTAAATTAAACTTATTATTAAGTCCCCCAAGAATAGTATATTAAAATGTAACCTTCCGTCTGTGCGTTGGTCCGTCCAGTCAAGTTGCTAATGTTTACTGATAACAACGGTAATTTTCTGGACACTTGTATATATGTGCAATGAGGAAGCAACCCATGCTTTTGTTTGGTATTGTAAGGCCAATGCGGCTCTAACTTCAGGCGTCTTCATTGGGCAAATGTATTTTTGTAACACTTCTATCAGAGTGTGTATAAAGCATATGGATACATACAACACGCGTTATGTGTTTTAATTTGTTTTGAGTGTGTTAAACGCAGTGTTTGTAAATGAAGTTAAACAATATATGTATTGGTATTAATGTTTTTTGATTTAAGCATATTATATTGTCGTAAAAACGTATTGAAGCATAATCTTTTATAAATAACCGCAATGAATATATATATTCGAGTATGTTAGTTCATGCTTCTTTTGGCATGCCGTATTTAAGCGATTATCTTTACAAAATAGCTATATTTCCCCAGGCAATACTTTACCTCGAATATTTTATTTAGGCGCGAGAATTTTGCAGAACAGTACGCCATTCGTCTACGTTCAAGGTTACAGACACAGATCTCCATGACATTTTCATAACACTGATTAGCCTACTGACTGATACACAATGTCTAGCCCACGACGTTGATGCGCGGGAGGCTGTGAGGAAATTAGCAAAGGTATTGAATAGAAAACTGCAAATACAGTCCGTCTATGTTTGTGCGTTCAATAAACTTTGCAAGTAGTATTATGTATTGCATAAACAGTGATTAATTTAGTATGTGTGTTGCGATTATTTTATAATTGGTTCTTACAGATAAATGTATTGTTAATACAGACTTAAATAAATTGTATCTGAAATTGATCCCTCATATACGAGCTTTGTAACAAACCGGTGTGCAATAAAACCGTTTTGCAATAAATGTATTGCAAAACGGATAGAAGGGTCTTATTGCAATTTGATTTTTTACAACAACCCAATTGGAAATAAAGCCGTTTTGCAATAAAATCATTGCACATTTATTTGCAATAATTTTCTTGCAAAACGGGTTGGAATGTCTTATTGCAATGTGAAAATTTTATATCAACCCGTTTGCAATAAACCCGTTTTGCAATAAAATCATCACTCTTGTATTAATTAATTCAAATGAATTGGAAGAGTTTAAAATGAGTTTCAAGTGTTGTATTTAAATAAACTTGTTTAAAAAAAATAGACAAAGGTGTACGTTTAGACTTAAATTTTAAAATACATGGAAGGTGGTAAATTTCGAGATTTGATAAGATAAAACAACACAGAATGTGTATCCAAAGTGATTTCAAACAATTTAGTACTAAAGTTAAGATAATGCAAAAATGCGATAATTTTTGGAAAAACGTGTTGAATTGTCTTATTGCAATGTACATTTTGTGTAACAACCGGTTTCGAAATAAAATCATCACATATATACTAATTGTTTCATATTGATTTGAAACGGCATAAAAGAAGCTTCAAATGTCGTCCCTAAGGTAAATATGATAAAACAAGGCTGAATGTATATATATGATGTGAATTTCACCAATTTGGGAATTAAGTGCAGAATACCCAGAAGTGCATAATTGTATTGCAAAACGGGTTGCAGTGTCTTATTGCAATGTGCATTTTATAACAACCCTCTTTGCCACTCGTTTTGCAATATACTCATTATATATGAACTTATTGATTCAAATTGATTTGAAACGCTGAAAAAATATTCAAATGTCGTATTTAAAGAGTTTGTATATAATGAGACAGAGGTGTAAGATTTGACCAAAAATTAACAGACATTTAAAGTGACCAATTTCATGAGTAAATGTGAGAAACAAACACGGAATGTATATAAACAATGATCTTACAAATTTCATGATTAAGCGAATTTAACCCAGAAATCCAATAATGCTATTGCAAAACGGGTTGCAGTGCCTTATTGCCATGTAAAAAACGAAATAACAGCCCGTTTTGCAATAAACTCGTTTTGCACTAATCCATTACACATGTACTAATTGATTGGAAACTTGTCAAAGAAAGTCTCAAATGTTGTTTATAAGTTGTTTTTTTCAAAATAAGACAGAGGTGTACGATTCGACCAACAAATACAAGGCAGTTAAAGTGATAAATTTCATGAGTAAATGTGATACAACAACACAGAGTTGGTAAAGAAAGTGATTTCAAACAATGTAATACTTAATTGAAGAAAACCTAGAAATGCGATAATTTTATTGCACAACGGGTTGTAGTGTCTTATTGCAATTAGAAATGTTCATAACAACCCGCTTTGCAATAAACCCGTTTTGCAATTAAATAATTACACTTGTCTTAATTAATTCAAATGAACTGGAAACATACAAAACAAAATGTGAAATCTCGTATTGAAATAATAGTATGTCAATATATAGGTAATAAATATCAACCAATGTTAATCTTAAGTAAAGATTGTTTGTAATAATCCGTTTCGCAATAAAATCATCACATTACTAATTGTTTCAAATTGATTTTAAACGGTATAAAGGAAGTATCAAATGTCGTCCTCAAGGAAAATTTGATAAAACAACAAATGATGTATATATAACGCGATTTTCACGTATTTGGCAATTTAGTTAAGAAAACCCACAAATGCACAATTTTATTGAAAAACGGGTTGTAATACAATTTGCACATTGTAATAAGACACTCCAACCCGTTTTGTTATAACATTATTGCAAATAAATGTGCGGTAATTGTATTGCAAAACGGGTTTATTGCAAAACGAGTTGTTGTAAAAAATCGAATTGCAATAAGACACTCCAAACCGTTTTGCAATAAATTTATTGCAAAACAGATTTATTGCACAACGGGTTGTTACAGAGCATATAGATGTTTGATACTGTAAATCGACCTAGTTTACACGGATGGTATCATTCGTTGATTGCCACTTGTGATGTAACAACGCGATTTACATGACGTATGTGTTAGCTTAATTAAGTTGTATATAATAGTATATATGTATCAATATTTATGGAATATAATACACGAAACATTGTATTTTTTCCGAGCACAAATTATTGTTTTCTGTCTAGCTACAAACCAACGTTCTGAAGCTTACAACGGAGGAAATTATTAACTACGAGAACTTTTGTAAAGGTATGTATGGCTTCAGATTGCCCTGTAAGACGGCATATAATTGAATCAAAGTCATATTTGTAACATTCTGTAAAACTTGATCATCTTTCACAATATTAATTGCATCTTCAACAGCAATCTATTTATGTAAATGCTAATATGTCTGTCCACTATTTTGCTATGAGCGCGTCTATTAACGATATTTTAATGTTAAGTTTATGTAGCTAGGCAAAGTATTAATTGCAATAGTACTACATACAATTCGAGTTCAGCGCGAATTAAGTGTGAATTATATATACATGGTTTGTGGTGTCAATGTTCAAATTGTATCAACGAGATAATAACTGCTCAGGTTCATAGGTCCATTAGAATTAACTATCAATAATAAATATTCATATTCAAATTTAGAGTCAAGACCTGTTCTTATCGATAACATACACATAGAGATTATCATAAAAAGTATATTACATTTCCGCTCAGCTGTGTATGTTCGTCTTAATCTTAAAATAATAAGATAAACCGTCCAGTGGCTAAAATGAATAATTTAAAAATATCTGATGACTTCACGTAATAGGTCAGATTCAGATAGTTTTTCTAGAAAACTATATCAAGCAATGTATGTGTATAAATACATACTATGCTCTCTTTAGAACTTCGGCGACGTTTTATGGCATTCTACAATTACACATCTAGCCATGTGCCTCTTTCAAACCTGGAACATAGTCTTGACAAGCAAATAACAGATATAAACGCAACACCCAACATACACCGAATTTAAATTGAAATTGAAGGGAAACGCGTAAAAATCATTCTTCTAGCAGAGTTGTCGTTCGTGCCTCAACATGCATCTCTGAAACATAGGGACCCGGCACAGTGATGGGATTGCATAAAAAACTATTCTAGAAAAAAAATCATATTATATGATATATAATATATAGACAAGGGGTTCAACATACCAAATAGGCAGAATGTCACAAATTCAACAAAAATGCAAATTACAAAGTCATTATCGTTTTACATTTATAATTTAATTTACATTTACGGTTTTTGTTTTTTATGCAATCCCAACACTGTGCCTGGTCCCTATGTGTTTTCCCAAATGGGTTTTAAGACACAAAACATTAATTATATACACACATCAACGCTGTAACATTATTATATTACTCAGGATTGGAACAAGGTACCTTAGCAAAATAAAAAGATAAATTGTTACGGTTTAAAGGAACAAAATTAAAATTTGGCTTGTCGCACTGACACTGCTTTTGACAGTTGCTAAGGGTGTGAATAACTTTTCTTATAATTTATGGAAATTATAGAATGCAATTCAAATGGCAGTAATATTACTTGAACGTGGTACGTATTTATGAAATGAAAACGTCACTAGGTTCTGAGAAGTCGTACTATAGGGTGCATATACTCTGTATTTCACGCTCTTTTATCAATGAACATTTAACTTTAAATGAGCCATTTTTATATAAGATCGGGAAAAATCGAGTCATAATTTCCGACCATGGCTAATATTAAACAAGATCACGAATTGTGCTAATGAGCATGCCTTTGGCTGTATTATCGCAAAGATAGTTTGTTGATGTAGTTCATATGTTACTATAATTGTAATGTAATATGAAATATAATCAATATTGTATCGGAAAACCTTGTATTGTAATGCTGCAGCGCGATACTTTTTTATTTTCGGAATCAGTTAGTTTTGTGTAAAAGTATATTTATATAAATGAGAAAAGATTAAAAAAAACAACATCATTTAACATGATTATGACGAGATTACGTCACGTCCTTAAACCTATATTCATGTTGTTGTGTGTTTGTATTTGAGACATAGGGCGTGGTGCAAAGGTTGAATGGTTCAACTTTGATGGAGAGTCAATATGGAACAAAATTGAACAAGATCAAAAGCTATGCGATGCAGAAGAAGGTATTTGATTAGTGTGTGTATATGTTAACACTAGTACACTGTATAATATCCATCTTCTGTCGTCATGTTCGTTTTGTTTGTTCATCGTAAATATTGGAAAGAAAGTTCAAAATTCAGTTTTCTAAATTTACATTCAAAGTGAGCTATACTTGCCATAAAGCTAGCTTATCTGTATGTTTGCGTCTATTATTGTGAACAAATTTCCAAAACGTGTATCCCGAGTAAGGATTTATCTTACAGAGGAGTTAGTTCTTAACATGAACACTGTTACCCTGGTGACGAGAACTCAGTGGCATGCCCTATCCTCCAAAGAAGATGCACAATATATGACGATGCCAGTGAGCCACGTGTTCATACACCATACGGTGATGAGTGAGTGCGTCTCGCAAAGAGAAGGCGCCATAGAGATGCGCAAAATACAACATCTTCATCAGGATATAAATAGTAATTGTTCATGTTATATCATACGATCTCATTTGATCATATGCTATTCCCAAACTGCCTTCTATGGGTGCTCAGAACAATAAAGTGATGTCTTTGTGTATGTACGTACGTATGTACGTAATACGTAAGTTTGTCATTATGTTCGGATTGTTGTCAAGACAATAATCTAGCTTTATAGTGTCTCACGTATTAAGGCTTAAAACATAAACGTTATGAGAGTCAGGCGTCATGTGGATGACAAAGTACCACGCTGATATTTTTGCTTAGGTGATTTTATATAATGTTGCGTCATTGATATACTTTTTATATACAACATTTAAAAAAGAACACCTTTAAGTTGAAATGTTTCAAACACTCAACACGTTTCTTACAACTTGATTCTTTTTTTAGGATGGGCCGATATCGGTTACAACTTTGTGATCGGACAGGACGGTAGTGTGTACATGGGTCGAGGGTGGGATCGGGTCGGGGCCCACACATTGGGCTGGAATAATAAATCCATTTCATTTGCATTCACGGGAAACTTTACGGAAAAACAGCCCACTGACGACGCCTTGAAAGCTCTTGATGCTGCGCTTGTCCTTGGTGTGAAACTCGGTAAACTCACGCCCGACTTTAAGCTGCACGGTCACAGGGACGCAAGGCCTACGGAGAGCCCAGGGCAGAAGCTGTACGATCTGATTCGTAAACATGAACACTATGAGCCTATTGGACCGAACATTGTTACTTTCTCGCCGAAATCTCGTGTATGACATTTTAATATATGTCAATTTTTTGTATCGTTGTCTTGCACTTTTTTGTTTATTGACGGTATGTGTTCTTTGTTATTGTTAATGTTTGCCTGATATATAAACACATGTTAATACTGTATTGTAGATGGATCTTTATCCCTCTCTTCCACAATAAATGTATATTATGTAAATGTAAGTTTTATTTCATGACATTAGCTGTATGTGTTCGTTAATTATACCATAGAAATGTGAAATATGTATTTCATAGTAGTTTGTTATACCACTGCTATCTTAAGAGTCAAGTTGCTTTTTGCTAGTAACCAAGTATGTGTCGATAATAGTAGAGTAATATTCTCGTTATCTATTTAACTATAGTATGTGTATGTAATTGATTTTGACATTAATAATTATTTTGCAGATGGCATACAGTTTTGATCGAGTAGAATAATTTGCATCGGATTTATTTGTTTATGTGGTGAAACTGTTCTGTAAAGTTATAAAATATGCAATACATTTGAATATCATATAAACATGCCTATCTTTTATTGTTTTGTACAACTTTAGTACAAGTAAATTTCAGAAATGACATTGGTTATGATTGCAATTTAGATTTTGTACGCTTCAAAATGTGTATATAAACGGTAACTGTATCGTTTTCATGCATGCATCATTATGATTATAGAGTTTACACAGATATCATAGTTATTACAACATTGTATTGATATATTGTACTTATGTTTTTAATCACCCTATGATATGTAATATTAGACCTTCATGTGAGTATGATGCAATTCTTAAGAATGAAATTCTTTATAAATATAAAGTAATGTACATATACACACCATATATGAACATACTCTACATGTATAAGCAAATTTTGTAAATACTCCGATATGATTATTACATCGTGACATGTATTTAAGCACTAATGTCACCAAATTGAAAATATATGTAGATATAACATCATGTTTGTTGAACAAGGATCATAAAGGTCTATTTCAATTAAGTATATGTATATGTTTTTGTTGAATTTGTCTTCTTTATATCTTATTTTTAAAGGCAACTCTTAAAGCGTGTCATCTCGAAAATCAACTGTACCTGTACATGTAATTTATATAATTTTCGATGTTTGATATTTATTGAATGAGTCGAAAATTACTTTCCCTTCAGTATGAATTTGCCGCTAGAGGCGCTCTAGAAGCACGAGATTTTCGTGCATGGTTAAAACGTGGTCAGTTTTCGTCATTCAACTTTGGGAACTCGCACGGTATACATGTTATTTTTTAAAATAATGTGTTAATATTTCATATTATGAAAATTATATATGAAATTGAAAAAATGATATATGTATTGAACTAAATTTACATAGAATGTCACTGTATGATGACTGTTAGAAAAATTGTATTATGTGATGTATGTTTGACGTTTTGATGGTGGTTATTATGTTAAGTATAATAATAAATGGACAGACGGTATGCGAGTCCCTGCGGCTAGTACCAAAAAACAAAGTTTGTGTTTGTTTGCTATATAGGCAAAGGAGGGATGTTAGGGAAATAAAAATAATTCATCGGAAATCCAATTCCTTGTTGAACGATATTTAAATCATCCTCAACTCATAAGCACTTTAAACATGTGAGCAAGATAGATTTTTTGTTGACTTTTTAACGAAATTCGAACAAAAAATAGTTCAAAGAGGGCGTGGCTTACAAATGATTTTATATTGCTGAAAGGCATGATAATCTCAAATGTGGGCTGCTGGGGGAGGGGGGGCTTAAACTTGTGGAAATGGGCGGTGTCGATACTTGTTGTCGGTCAAGGTTATAATAACACTGAAAAATATTTATTCAGTGTCTCAAATGCATTTGTGTCCTAGTGGCATAATAACAACGATACTCTACCACCACCAACACATTTTTTCGTTTATTTTTAATGTTTTTACTCACCGTATATTTACATTTTAACATAGTTTAACATGGTAATTAAGCTACAATAATGACCACTCAGAGAAACGACGTACGACCCGTAAAAACGCCATAAAGTTTGCCGATACGACAATAATGACACACGATAGGACAATCGTGAAGTTCGGCACCCTTTCTGTCGGTCTGACGGGTATATTTGTCGTACGTTCGCTTTGGCGTGTTGGCACAAATCTTGCCAGACGCATACACATTATGCCATATGCACATACTTGAGAAAAGGGCAATAGTATAAGCTTTGAAATCTTTAAGGCGGCTTTTTTCCAGACAGACACATTCATCTTTAAGTGATAACACATCTGCTGTAAGATTCATTATGAATATGGGGTGTATACAGTCAGAATAATTAAATTGAGTAATTATTGGAATTTAGCGAATATTGTTTTGCCCAACGAGGCAAGAATCGTTTAATGGATAAAACTGCTTATTTCTACACGTTGTATAAACCGCATTTTATTAATTGGCCCAATCTCTTACATAGAAACAATGGAACATTAAACTAAAGAAGAGGATGTCTTCATCAAACCACGATTCCCGGAGAATTCCCGCTTCTCCTATAGTAATGAAGGGCCACGTGCGTCCCTTCGCTGACCGTGTAATACCCGGAGCCTAGGCTATCGAAGCACATTGCCTCGCCTTGAAGTTCAATGCCATACGGTATCAGTACCGGAGTTGACGTCAAATACGCGTAATAATCTCCGTCGGGGATGTATCAGTAGTAGATATGTAAGTACGTCTTCACTAAAACATGATAGGAGGTTTAACGTAATGTACTGAAATGTAATGTTATTCAAAATGATTTCAATTCGCATATTGCATCTAATAATTCCAAATATTTACACATTCTGAATGTTACATGTATTTCATAAATTAAACTTTGTCTCAGAGTGTACGTGATTTTGAACCACGTTATTAATTGGGCATTCTTATTATGAAGCATTACTTAATATATGAAAAAGGTTATATAAATTCAGTTTGCACTTTGAATATGTACTTTAAATGAATAATCAACCTGGTGTTAAGCAATTCATAAGAAATAGCAAACATTAGGAATTATTCAGTCGTTTCGCGTTTGTAACGCTTTTAAATTGTTTCAGTTACAAATGATTATTATTAATGAACGAAACAGTCTTTTAATTAATAATATGAGTCATCACAATAAGTGTCATTTCGACCCTTGATGAACAGTGTTCTTTTTTTGAATATGTGACACATATTTAGAACATGTCATTTTGAAAATATGTGAACAAGAACTTTTAAGTTTTCTGCAATTATGTACGATTTTCTAGGCCACTTTTCCGTACTAAAATGTTATGCTACCAATGCGCTCTCTACTTAATGACTTTAATTTCTATAAATATATTAAACCCTATTCATATTCACCTCACGTCCATTAGGCGAGATATCTCCTCTCACGGAACCCACAATCCATGACGTAATGTTGAAGAACACGACCTTGTCGACCTGCACGCGGTGGTGCAAGCCCCAGGCGTTGCTAGGAAGACGGACGAACTTGGGGTGCTTGTACCCGCCCAATGGCAACAAGACCTACTAGGTAAAAAGAGAAATGTACTTCGACGTACAATATGTACGTTGAAGTACATTTTTGTGTACTTCGACGTAAAAAAATTGTACTTCGAGGTACAGTTTTTACCGACCCTTGAGTGTTAGCCAATCAGAAGACGCCTTGTAAAAAATGGAGGCCTCCATACTATCATTCGGTTCTGGAAAAAAACCAACTGTTTGCAAACGATTATAGTCCAATAAACTAATGTCAGTCATAGAGAACATGAGAAATTATTCTTTATATCGGGTTCCTTTACTTATCGGTAATGTCATAGTGGTTTTTTAATTGAAATAATGCTCTATTTTACGAAATTCCCCTTCGTCCGAAAATTCCCTATCCGAAATAGACGAGTGTTTTGAATGTCTGTTCAGAAAATTTGTACGCAGAAGTACAAACATGTACGTCGAAGTACAAATTGTACTTCGGGGTAAAAATATATACTTCGAGTGTATTACATGTTTGTACTTCGAAGTACAATTTTTGTACTTCGAAGTACAAAATGTACTTCGAAGTACAAATTTATGTTAACCTAAAAGGCTACATAGACTTTCGACCCAAATGGAACGCCATACCGCCCACGTTAGATACAATGTAGACCTTCGCGTTGTTTGCTACCGTGAGCGTTTCGCAGTCGTTGTGGTTCCTTGGATTCGAGAAAAGAAGCATATACATGATAAACTTAAAAAATGTTGTTCACTGATACGTGCAATGAACTACATGTATTACTGTAAAATGGCAATGTCCAACAACATGCCCGCAATATGTCATGCAACGCTAAAATACAGTTCTCATTTCATACTATGAGGTCAGGTTAATTAAGAAAGGAATACTTTTCATGTTTTCGTTTTTAATCGGCTTATGAACATCTATTTGTGAATCGCGTATACTAAATATTGCTTAAAAGCCTGTAATCAACGTTGTATCAAAATAATAACGAAAAGGGCCATTGTTTTATTTAAAATTCCATCGTATATTGCCGAATACACTAAGACAACACATCGATGTGTTTCATTCCATTTTTATCAGTACCATTTAATTATTTGTAGATTATTATAGGTATTGTCCTCATTGGCCGAAAAATATCGCGCGTTGAAATTTGAAGTTTTACCTAAACTCTAGTATCGATTCAAGCTGAACGTGTATCATACCACCGGTGGCATGGGTCAAATCGTCGTCGGGCTCGCGTATCTTGCAGATGTTGTTCGCGTCCCCGCCGGCATTGCCGCCTTAGTGTTTTTCCTGCTACGCCTAAAGATAAGGTGTTCAGCGTTTTAACTGTTTATTTAATTTGAACAATAGTGCAAATACCAATATGGTCCAGACTGTCATCTACATACATTTAATTTCAGTACAACACCTCAATTCTTACTAAGTTTCTCAATGTCTCAATTGTCGATGATATTTAATGTTATTGACTGATAATAATTTGTTTAACAATGTTAGGGGCAGCCATACTCGAATCTTACACATTGCATGTTTCACTTAGTGCACACGCCTGGCTTTACCTGATTTAAAAAAACAGTTTCTCGAACTAATCGCTCCGTACAAGACGAATATTTTGCAAAATCATGTTGGTCGAATTATTCTTACAACACTGGGATTTATGAGTAAAAGAGATACTTGAAAAGTACCTGACGCATCTTAACTTATTTGCTAAAACATCGCTCGAATTACTATTGTATATTATGCAAGGTGTATTATAATACAAATATTGGTTTATTGATGCAGTAAAATTCAGTATCAAGTGAAACGATATTACTAGTATGGTTCAATTTGAATGTGCTAATCATTATAATAAATCGTTTATTTATATCGTTGTCGGCAAGTACATATTTGACATGTTCAGAAAAAAACTATATTCGATAAACTTAACTATCTGGTAAGATGGTAGGAGATGTAGGACTTCACTTAAAGATAAAAAAAATTCACGACGTTCAGCATGATTTATGGCTTGAGTGTCTAAACAAATAGATTTCTGACGTGTAAGAATGTACTCATCTTACCAGCTTCTCAACAGATAAACCGATATATATATATTGCCCTATGAGATTTTTATATTTTAAACAGCAAATATTGACAACCACATATGACTTAAGCTTACGTTTGAATCGGTTATTAAATTTCATTTCTAAACTAAATGCTATGGTTCTTAAATGTATATGAATGAAAAAACATGAATTAAAATGTGTACATGTGAAAGGTAAAAGACAACACTTGTTTTGTTGAATATTTAAGTTCATTTTATAAACATGTACATTTGGTATGAGTGGAAAAGATTGCTCTTTGGACATAAACAGATCGCTGAATGATAATGGAATACATTATGACACGGTATTTTTGTTTTCTTTTACCAAATCTAAATAGTATGGGTAGTTACACACGTTGATCAAAACTAATACAGCTCATTATAAATTCATGTAATGTGATTCAAATCAAGTAAAGTTTTGTTTACCATTTTTTCATTAATATAGATCCAATAACTTGTTTAAAATAACCATATATAACATTTAGTGTACAATACGGATATAAAAAAATATTTTCAACTTAGCGCAGGGCCTGCACGATCAACAGGGAGGCTATTCAATGTGAATATGCCGGCCTTTTACGAGTTCAAATATATAATTTCAAGTCACCGCTGATAAATACAAGATAAGAAATGGTATAACTTGATTATTCATTCGTTTTTCACATTAATTAATATTAAAAAAAATAACTTGATAATTCATTCGTTTGTGTTACATTATTCACATAACAAAAGCATTTCGTTGAATCGGGAATGAAAGTTTTATTTCGGACCTCTAAACGCGGGATTCAAACTGTTACCAGTAATAGTTGTTTCCCTTATTTCGGTAAACAAATACTATTATTATATACCTTATTATAGCATCCAATCAGCTGTCGTCATCCATAGGACCAGCCGATATATTACTTTATCGTTAACTATATGCGCGACCTTTCAATATATTCTGTGTCGAAAGTTCCGATTAAAAACGTTGTAAAAGAGCGAGCAATAACTTAACTCAGGTAAACGTTAGGTTTTCCTATTGTTTTGATATTTTTAGGTTCATATAGCAATTTCATTAATCAAACGTAAAATGAAAATAATTTCTACGTAAAAATCGACTATTGACTCAGTTACATTTTACAAGCCAAAAAAGCTGAAACCAAAATGACCGAAAAAAAGGTGGGATATCTTAAATTCGTTCATACAACCATTTTAAAGGGGTAACACATTGACATGATATAATTCTTTTTTGTTATTTTAATGTCTTTGACATTTACGAAATGCGTCATTGAAAATGATATATTAATGCGAATATGAATTTTACGAATTTAATTTCCTTTCTTCTTTCGATTGTTCCGGCTGCAACACTATTGCGAAATGTTTATTTTGTTGATGCAGCGGAATATCAAATGAGTGCAGTTAACAATGCTCAGCCGGTAAGAGAAGGTAACGTAATATATGGGCAAAATTACAAGTCATATACGATTCCATAAGTACGCATTCAAATATGGTGACATTTTCGAAACCACAATATCAAATAGAAAGTTCATAATTTTCCCCTTTGGCCATTTTAGTCTTTTTACACTTAAGCCTTATGTTATATTGCCAGCCAGATTATCTAAGCAATCCTGTTTTAAAGACTGTTAGCAGATCTCCCACATTAACTGTTGTAATTATTGATACCTTGTTGGATTCATTGAAATACACACATTTAATCCAAATACAACAGTTACTGAAGCGTGTATCCAACCATATGTTACAATTGCTTCCGACTATCTAAAATATCATAACACTATGTCCCTCTTTATGGTCCATGAATGACAAGCATGCTCTTATGTATTTAAACATTGTTGAACAATCCAAAGCATTTATATAACACTTGCTAACAAATCTGTCACCATCTATGTTGCAATGACTGACCGGTGTGTCACACTGCTTATGTTAAATACGATTACCAGTAAACTCTGTATACTACGAAAACTGCCCAGTCCTTGATACTAAAAGACGCAAATATGTTTCTCTGAGTTTTACCATATACATTGTTTAACCTATCTTCATCCATATAAAAACCGATGACAAGTATGTCACCCTGTACCTCACAATTTAGGATAAGCCTGCCAACGTACATGTGAACATGACTTACCACTATGTCACCTTGCATTGTACAATGGCTGAAAGGGTGTAATCATATATCTTACACTGGCTGAACAATATTTGAGTCTGCAGTTTAAGCAACTGTTAAAACTATGGTACAAAAACAACATGTTGAAATGTCTGACAACTATGAAATACTGACTTGTTCAATCACTAACCACTTAATAAACGTTCATGTCAAAACGAATGACCAGTATTTAAAATATACCCTCTATGTTATAATGACTGACAAATGTGTTATCCTGAATATGTCAATAACTCACCGATATCTTACTGTGTATTATGAAATGTTTGATTAGTATGTCACTCTTTTTTTTAAATCTTGCTGACAAATATGTCATAATGCATGCAAATACTTGCCAATGTGTCATCCACTAGTCATTTTGAATGATTAAAAGGCTGACCAGTCATACACACCGACCAGTCTAAAACAAAGCATGTAAAACTGACAGAATATGATGTCTCCTTTCATGTTGAAATGAATGACTGATATATCACCTTAAATGTTAAAATATATTACAAGTATGTCACCTATCATGTTACAATGACAGTACGGTATGTCATCATGCATGATAAAAAACTTATACCGGTATGATACTAGGATATATCAGTTTCTCACATTGTATATTACTCAAGCTTACCTGTATGTTATCCTGTACGCTTCAGTGACTGACCATTACAGTACCATGTGTGTTACAGCGGCTGACATTTCTGCCTATTAGCTTGATAGACAGTCTTTTCCACTGAAACAGTTGGATCAAAGTGTAACCCTAAAATGCCTTACCAGTGTGCATTTTTAAATGACTGACAAGTATATTACCTGTTTTAAATGTCTGACCAGTCTGTTTATTTGTAGTGTGCGATGACTGACCAGTATCTTACCTCGGAAATTAACTGCGTTTTACCAGTACGTTACATTGGCAGATCAATCTGTACACTTTATTACAATTACCGACCAGTTGTTTAATCAGCAAGTAATATTGGCGGACCAATTTGTCATCCGGTATACAATAATAGCTGACACGAATGTTACTCTTTATATTACATCGGCTTTACTATCTTTCAACCTGTATATTTACCATATTAAAATGGCAAACGAGTCTGTCTGTATGTTTGTTAAACTGATTGGCCATTATGTCATTTTATATCTTACAATGACTGTCAGTTACCAGTCTGTCGATCGGAATTTATGTAAAAAATATAATTCCGTATGTAAATGTTGCTTGTTAAATTACTTGATTTATTCACAATACTTACACGCGTGTCATCCGCCCAAAGATAAGTGAATAGTCTTAATATTCATGTAACACTACATTTAAAAATGTCGTACTTGTTTGATACGAGTACTTTCTACCGCGACTTAAAAGTTTTCTAACTGAGCTTGATATTAAAGCTGCCCAGTCCAGTTAAACCTACCTAGGAGTTTTACTGACCATCCTATTTATCTGCTTGCTACCTTCCCATACAGCTACGACCATAAGAATAAAACAGGAACTCTCAAGAACCTGAAAGTCATGAACATTCGCTTGATACATTTACGGCAATTGCCTGTCACAGTGCATGGTACAATGATATATCAGTCATGCAATCATGATTAGTTGCTATGATTGCTTGCCAAAATGAAGCCTATCATTCATCAGTTAAAGTAAAAAAACTGAAAAACGAATGAATCCTCCATACTTCAAAGTTTGCCACAATACTGCCCTGCATAATCATTACACTGCAAACTTTACAACCCTAAATGTTGCGATGATTTACCAATATTTTATGTGATATGCTTAATGTATAGTCATTCCATCACTTCAAACTGAAAATTACCATAACTTGCATGTTTAAATTAAATGGGCACTATCATGTGCGGATGACCTTGTATACGCAAGGTTCTGAGCGTTATTTTCAAGCAGTAATTAAACGTTTGTTGAAATGTTTTAACTTTTTACCTTTTTATAATATAGCGTATATTAATATTTCATACTTTTACAAGCGACAGTGTATCTCTAAATGGAAGTATTGTCTGTAAAGAATACTTCATCATGCAAACGGATTGATTAATGACACCTCAAAGTAGTTTTATCACTTAAACGCAACAAATACGTGTAATAGTAAATACATACAGGACAACGCGAGTTTTATTCTAATAATAATAAAATATATAATGCATTAACTCCTGAAATTGAAGAGCAGTACATCAGAAACTATGCTCGTATTCTAGTAACGGACCCGTCATCTACAGGATAATAATATAACATAACTAATGCATAAAGAACTTGTTCAACTTCAGGTCATATCAATAATACCAGCGATGTGTTATTATGGCAGAATGAAGCAACATCTTCCATAAACGATTTAGCATCAACAACGCATGTATGTCACCAAAGTGCAGATATTTTCCTAACCACCGAGGTAACTGCCCTAAACGCGTTTAGTATAGGACCATCATATCAAGGATCCAGCGATGCAGGAAGACGTCTGGCTCACGTTGGCATCGGACATTGAAGAGCTGAAGGCAAGTATTCCTCATTTGGCGGTTGCATTTTTATTCCGACCCATGCTAACCCAGGTTTGCGTTGATTTTGTAAATAAGTTGTATGAAATCAATGTAAAAATATGATGTTTAAACGCCAAATAAGGTATTTCGATTAAAGTTCCTTACTATTATTATCACCATGTTTCCATAATATTTGTGACATGAGTATCGTGGTTATTATGTTAGGAATGCATTGTAGTCGCTCAGCAATAGCCATACATAAACTATATATGTATGCATTTCCCCAGGATTTTGGTCAGGCACTGCGGCAAGATAGCGCATACGGTGATTGGTGAGGAAGGGGCTGGCTCATTCGCGTGTTCTTTGTTTGTTTGACACTGACTATGCTGTTATTGCATGCACAACTTATTTTAATATTATGTAAACAGAAAATAGGTCAAGAGCAAAATAAGCATGTGTTTTCTCTTCTATATTTTATTTATATTAGTTAAGAATGTGAATAGTCTCTGAACAACATAGCTGTTTGGGACCCCACCCCTCACAGAGCAATATGTCGTGATTGAACTTCCAAACTTTAAATCACAACTTGATGATGATACATTTGAAGAATCGAATCATTGAACATATTGTTAATACATTTACGAGGTAGTTGAAACCAGCTGTGCACAATGTCAGTGTTCGTTTATGTATAATGCATGGATGCTGTGTCAAATGATGCTATTTTAAAGAAATCCATTAGTTCTTAATCTTAGATCATTCCCATCATAATTTAAATATCATTTGTGCATTACTTTAAGAAGCAACTTAAAAAAACAGCAGTTATTCTTGAAATAAACAAAAGCAAATTCAAAGACATGCCTTGTGTGCACATAGAAAATGCAAGTATGCTTCAAAAGCAGGGTTGCTCACCTTTTAGGATATTGAACACATGTCGGAATCCTCAGTGCACCAACTTCTCTGCATAATGCAACGATGCTAAATAACATCCTAATTGTCGTTTGCGTCATATCTTTAAAACAAGAATCAGATCAGCCCGTCTTCAACTTTAAATGTTCATAAAATGTTTAATGTGAATTACAATGTATATTTGAAATATTTGTAATTCAGTTGGAAAACTACTCATAAAAACAGTATATTTAGTGTCTCCGTAAATATTGAATATTTGGTAATTGTCACATTAACAAAAAGTTGTCAAACATTTATTTATTCATAAGTTTGCTTATACTTATAATTTTGCCTGTGTAAAATATTGAAAGATAATACCAAAACAATAGAAAAAAAGAAAAAAAAACTAAAGCTTGGTAGATGTGTTGACTTTTACGGTAAGATTAAATGAGCCTTGTTCTGAGAAAACTGAGCCTAATGCATTTGCATAAAGTGTCATCCCAGATTAGCTTGCGCATTCCACACAGGCTAATCAGGGACGACTCTTTCTGCCTAAATTGGATGTTTGCTAAGAAGAGACTTCATTTGAACGAAAAATGTCATAAAAGCGGAAAGCGTCGTCCCTGATTTGCCACTGCGGACTGCACAGGCTAATCTGGGACGACATTTTACGCACAAGCATTAAGCCCAGTTTTCCCAGAACGCGACTCACCAATCTGATAAGAACTGATCAGTGAAGGCGTACATAGATTGTAAGAAGGAAACCCGCACCGGTGAGTATCTAGGAGTCTTCGGGATTCACACATAGATGTGTGTGATCATTTCCGATGGCGGCCGCTCCAAAATGTACACTCTGTTTAATTGATAAAGGGCCGTGCGGGCATTTAATCGACGAGGATGCGTTTTATTAAACAACGTGTACCATAGAAGTTTTTTTAAGACAGTGGTAAATACCACAGCGTCCTAAGGAGTTTAAACGTGGAACGATGTTCAAGGCGAAAGCGGTTGCATGAAAAGGGGAAAGCTTCACAAAATACTGCGCACGGATACTTATTGTCCAGAAACTGCGGATATCTACCCTATATTGTCATTGCTATAAAACGTTATATAACTGCGAATGGTCGAATTCAAAACAGTTATTGCAATTCGAATTATACAGTCATTTGTTGATCAATTACTTAATATTTTGTAGTAGTTGTTTTATTTATTTATATTATTGAACATATGTATCTATTTTGTTATGCATGATTTTACTATATACCTTTCTAAATGGACATTTAGTCTTATCGATAAATTGTGAGAAAATATTTAAAATAATCATCTTCAAGTGTGCACTTGTTCGTTTCATCAATAAATAATTCAAGCGAAATATATATGTAATACAATAGAAAGCCTCACCAAATATAAGTAAATATAACTTTTGTAATGGGAAGGAATCAATATAATATGATCAATACTCAAAATGTGCAGTTTACTCAATTTCCCTACGTTAAAATGAAACTGTGATAATAAAATCAGTTAAGCTGATATCTACCAACCAACGTATGACAACATCAAATACAAGTGAAACATAAACCTGCAACAATAAAACCGAAACGAAACTTTAAGTTTATTATTTCACGTCCAGGTCTATCATATGTGATGTGTACACGACAACTATTCACGTCCAGTTTAAATCAACTCATGATTCTTTCACACTTCCATTCAATGATTTTAGTACACCTTTTAGACAGAAATAAAGTATGAACTTATACATCGGCCCAATCAATCTATTAAAACACGATTAAATGGGCAAACTGTTTAGTGGATACTTCCGAACACTTTCTGGATATCATTTAAAGTAAGCAACAAAACGTTGTATGCATTCACCATACATGTACGTTATGATCTGTCATATAGACGTACAATCGGTAACACTGACACCCGCAACTAATCGTTTACATATACCTTATATTTATTGAATAGTTGTTTTTTTGATTGCCATTCAATTTCACGAAAACAATTTTATTGAATGATACGCATTTGTAAACGTTATAAATATCTCTCGAATATTGAGAGCAAATTGTGTTTGTATCTTATTGTTCGTCAACAATTACATCGCTCTATGAATGTCAGTGGGTGATATTACCATGCAATTAGACCCATTTATGGATGGGTGTTCACATCAATTATTGTTTGCAAAGAAATTCGCGTCCCATTTGCACACAGCTGTTTTGTTTGCATTACTCGAGTCCTTTGTGTGCTTGTATCCGTTGAACAGTGTGCAGATATGTGTCGCTTGATCGAACTGTGCAGTCATACACTCTGGTTCCGTCTGTCGCAGGCAAATTGTCGCGCACACGATGTCGCTTACTACCTTGAAGACTGTACTGACTGGAGGATTGATCATGGCGATATCAGTGAAAACACTGAAGTCTAAAACACACACAGCGATATACGTTATGAGCAGGACATGCATATTACTAGTATATACTTGTTTTAACTCAGAATAGAGGTCTTTGGTATTCTAGACCCCAGCTCGTTTGAACAGACTTAATCAATTATTCGGTAATCTCCTGCTAATATGTTTGTGTTATATGACCTAACTAACGAAAATCAAAACCCGTATATTGACTTAATGCATGACTATCAAACAAATACATGTACTAAAATTGTGTATAACTCATTACAAGTATCAACTAGAAGAACGGACACTAATTTATGATACATTTATCTGCGACCACATTCTTAAATGGTGGCCTTGATACTTTCACTTGGACCTCGCATAGTTTCAGGGCTTCTTTCTGTTGAGTCGCTTTTATCTTTACATATCTGTAAGGGCTTTTCTTAGAGGGTCTCTACGTGGCGGGGCTGGGTGAAGATGCACCCTCTGTCTCGTACGTCCCATGTGTCAGACCCATTGATATTGAACTTAAAAATAAATGATATTAGTACCATAATTAAGATATAAATACTGAAGTTTCAAACATAATGTCTATATCACAAATATGTATTATATGTTTTTAGCATTAGTATTATTATGAATATTTCAGTTTATCTTAGGATTTTATTAATCTTTAGCTATATACATATATAATACCTTCTTACAAATATGTAATATACAACGTTTAAATAGGACATCATCCTAACTATTTAATACTTCAGAAAATATTTCTCAGAAACAGATCCCTTGTTTACACCCAAAACAGATATGTTTACCATTTAAAGAAATAATTTTATTTAACAAAACCAACACGCTTGTAAATGAACACAGCCTATTCAAATTGATAAGGAGTGAGTCTTAAAGCACACGTCGAGATGTGTGTGCACGTGCACAGTTTCTTACCGTATTAATGTTATAGAGATAACTTAAACAAAATAACAACAACATGTCTCTTTTTAGACGTTCTAAAAGCATTGAAAATATTATGAAAATGATATAATAAGAACCAGTTAATTATAATAGTAAATGAATAATGTGGGAATATCGAATACCTATCACACTAAGAATATAATATCATGATGGAAATTCCCGTTTCAAAAGTTTGTTTGACACCATATACAATTCAAAACAAACAACATGATAATGAATGACAATCAAAAAATAAATAAATCTGCAATCAGTACTTTTTACTCAAGAATTATGTAGCCATAAAGACAGCGCTATTGAGCAGTACTTTGTTGTTTATCCATTACTTTTTACCATAGAAGTTCACACGATGTCAAACAGACTCTGACCTTAACATCGGTATAGCACACTCATGCGCTTTTTCGGCGTAGCTATTTTATCCAGTTTTTCACCTTAAATGACATCTACATAACGCCAGATGCACGTATAAATACGTTGGAATATGTTTTAGGCTGATTGGAGAGAAATCCCCTGAAATTTGGCTGCATCACTTTGTGCACGAATAAATACGTTCGAATATGTTTAGGCTGATTCAAGAGAAATGCCCTTAAATTTGGCTGTATCACTTTGTCAGTGCACAGCGTAAAGGATGTAACACTGTGCAATGTACGGAATTCCGGACTACTCTCTGCATTTTCAAATGACACATAGACACAAATTGTGGCCCAGTTACAATTACGCGTTAATTACGACATAATTCACTATCGATTAACACAGTGTTGCTTTCAAGATGAGGAAAAAACAACACACGCAGATAATGAATGACCTATGCTGAGCAAAAATATCACGTCATTAATACGCAGCAGATAGTGGACTATTTTAATCATTCATAAACATTCTCTTCCGCGACACATATAATACAAACATTGTGTATTGATTATTTTCTATAAAAGCTCCGTCCAAAAATATTCCATTTAAAACGATATTCACAAAATGTTTTCATTTGTGAATGAATATAGTTGAAGAACTCAAATCTCTTGCACAAATTAAAGAACTCTTTCTCGGCGCGGATGCGGCAGATGCGGCAGTTATCAGGTTTATCGTAGTTAGGAAAACTGGATTGAAACGCGAGGAATTAACTTAAAATAGTCGACATGATGAGGAATATTTAAATGGAAATACATCTTTATTTTCGTAGAAGAACTGTGTTCCCTTTTGTGCTTTCCTTGTTTTGCATTTCAATTTATTGATTAAACACGAAAACACGACAAGAGGACGATAGTAAAAATCGTTTTGCATGCTCGCGAAAGAGATCTTAAAACGAATTAACGCACCGCATCGTGATTTCGCGTTGTCTCAATTTAACTCAACTATTGGATATGTGAGAACACGATGCGATATTGCGACAATCAGTTCGCGTTCTTGCTCAGAATCTGCAAAACCACGCATAGTCATATCGCATCATAGTCTTTCGTTGTCGAATGGTAATCATTCAACATCGCATTTTGATTTCGCACCTTCAACCGTTGAATTTCACAAGCAAAATTTCCATTTCATGGTTCCATTTAATCCACAAGCCATTTTAATTTCTCGTGATCTCGAGCTTATGCATCGTTATCTCTTGCTCTCGATTCGTGATTTCGCTACGTCGCATCGAATGTTCGCGTTCACGTCCATGCAATCGCGATGACGACACTACGGAACAAGAAGTTGACCAGACGCCATTGTTGTTTAGAGGCTAACATATACAACACGAGTTGCACTAACGCACGATACACTCGGTATACTGATCTTATAACCGTAATACAGTTAAACTATCACTGTATTTATGTTTTTGTCAATAACACAACAATTTAATTGAAAAAGACGTCTTAACATATATATCATAAAGGTTTTTTAAATGACGTTAAAACATAATATCGCATATTCCGAGCTGATGCTCAATCCAGATAGATCGAATGTTTTGTTTTGGCCCTTTTTCCTCGGCTTTGAAATTAAGATTAAGATGGTATGTCCTAAAAACAAATGACAAAGATGTTCTCTCATAATTTCTCGGAACCAATTATAGACAAATACAGCTTGTCACACAAATGACACAGTTTGTTTAATACAATTAAGGACTTATGTAACAAGTTCATACACACGTTTCCTATTTGGTGTGGCCAATTTTGACTGCAGTAGAATGGTTTTAAATTACTGTGTAGATGACCACTTAACAATGTTGTATACCAAATACTGCATTGTGGGTTTCGAGGTCTTTATTAACTTTGATATATCAGTATATAATAAATGAGATCTCCTGTATATTGTTTGTTTTAGTTTCAACAACTGTTATAGAGGGAAACACATAGTGACCGTAGGAACCTTGCGGTTTCAGAGAAAAAAAAGAGTAAAATATGTTTGCTTTATTCTTCGTTGTATGGATGTTGTTTCGTATTCTGCAGTTTTGTACTGCTTTTGCAATTGGTTAGCTGCTTTTAATAAAGGACCAACACATTGTATATAATAAGAATGCAGCACTGCTCCAGCAGCTGGCATTACACTTCTTTATATTATAAGGCTATATTAAACTTAGGATTCTTAGTGTATTTTACACGTGACATATACTATATTGTGTTTTCAGAAGAAATCCTCAGCTCATTTTGTTTATAAATAATCATCAGCTTATAGAATGTTAAACGTTAAAGCAGGATCATATCTTTGCAAATGTTTGATGCTAGACGTTTATCATCGCATATGCACAGCTCCAAATCATATACAAAGCCCGCAAGTTTGGATGTAGGACTTTTTATGGCTACGTGGAAAAGTGTGCATTCAGGCAAGTTTCCCACCTCCGGAAATATGTGCAAATTGACGGACAAAGAGGCGGACGGAAACAGGCATCCTTGGAGGTGACAGTTTACCCCGTTTACTTCGTACCAAAGTAATAAATTAAGAACGTATTGTTATCGCTGCTAAAGTACGATTCATAACATACAGTAATATAGGAATTTCACATGAAGCTTAAATTGGTACTTATATCATTACATATTTTACTTGCAGAATATTGTTAAACAAAACTTTAAAAATTGATATCCTCAACTGGAGAAAATGATAGAAATGATGTAAAACATAAATGCGGCAATTAATAATAAACGTATTCACATACAAATCTGCTAAAGGCTGTTAAATGTAAAACTGGCAACACATTCAATGTCACTCTACTCTCAAGTTGGTCGATTTCCTTTATACATTAGTAAATACCAATTAATTGTAAAATATTCTTTTAACTACAACAAAATGAACAATGAAACTTTATACTAACAACTGTCATTACAGATAGGATTAACAGATGTACGGTTGTTTCCTGAGTCGGTTATAATTGACAGCGTTATCCCTTTGTTAAAAAAACTAGACTCAGAGATCGGTTTGCATCTGAATAGAAAGTTAATGTTGATTCATCAACTTCATTACTACTTTATAAAGAACTTAAACCTGTATTTGTTACATATTTGTTTTTAGATAGAAACATCATTTCTAAAATATGTATTTCGTCATATACGCTGAAAATTGAAACTCGCAGACATTATAACAACATTGGAAATTACAGAATGTTTAGTTATGTAATCTTAACGAGTTAGAAGACGAAATTCACTGTATACATAAATGCCTATTTTATTTAGAAGAAAGATCCAAATGCATATCAACACACTTCGCAATAAGACCAAGTATGCATAATTATTGTAATATTTTAATAGTTATAATACAAGGACACATAGGAAGTTAGAAAGTTACTGTATAACATGCTTTAAGAAAAAAGATAATCGTATTTTTCCATAACACAACGTGTATTCAGGTCATGTATGTACCGTTTAATATGAAATTAATGTACTTTGTTTGTGTCTGTAATCGCTGATTTCTGTAAACATGTTCAGTGTATAAAGAAATGTATGTTCTTTGTTTTTTTTTCCTATTTCCACTCATTTTTGTTAATATGTGGGTATGTACTTCATCGATTGTTCATATGAACACACAAAACTCTCACGCATAGTGAATTATTATTTTAATTACTCATTTTGTTAACGCATGTATGAATGTCTTACACTGTGGATCACGATGAGCTGTAATATGCTAAAGTGAACAAAATATTTGATGTGTTTCGTTCTTAAATCAATACCACCACAGTTTCAATCAAAATGCAATTAACTTACATATTTTAAAATGTAAATCGTCATTTATTTAAATATTGGATTTGTTATTACGGTTCAATCATGGATGAGAATAATTGATTAATTAATTCAGGGGATATGAGTCTGTTGGATCGTACATAACTATTTGCATCTATCACCAATTTATATATCCCTAAATCAAAAACTGAAGCGGAGGCATACCAACCATATGATTGTTTTATAGATCTAATGATGCATGGAACTGACATAACACAACATAAAAATGAAAATTCCGCCTATATAACACATTTCTGAACCCGTCACATCTGTTCTCAAAATATACAACTGCAACAAGAGAAAACATAACCATATGTGCTTATAAATATATTAATACAATTAAGTTAATTACCTGCGCTTCCATGTACACGAACTGCGTCTATATTCATCCAGAGAGTCGCTACAAGAAAGATTTTTTTAGTAAAGCAGGAATTCGTCTGAAATACATAAAAACAACTTTTGCATTGGATACCGTTGAACCATCTATACACACACGTAAACATATTTATCAGAACACACTCACACTAAAAACTGCTTCCCACCCACGTACGCAATTCACATGTACTAATATACCCAACAGTTTAACGCACACAAAAACCGAAATAGTAAGAGTGACGATCTTACCAGTTTTGGAGAAAATATTCCGTTACTCATCAAAGCGGTTGCTGATGTTCTGCCCCATAGTTTTATCCAGCGGCCCCCAGAGCACTCAGCATCTATATCTTTCACTTGGTCACTCGTATACTCGTGTATATCTATCTTAGACACCGAGATTGCCTCGGCAAAGTTTACCTTTAATCATCGAAAAGTTATGCATTGTTATTTAGCAAATCTGTATGTTCCTACTATAGACACAAAACAAATAGAGAAATCCTAAACGCATGTATTTAAATAATATAATGTTCAAACAAGCATAAATATCAGTCACGCATATTCAAAGGTGTTATGCTTGTAAATCTGATAATGGCACAGTTTCGCGGCATTACGTAAATTATTGGTGTATGTTTGTCGTTAGGATTTAACTTTGTGACGCGACGTAAAGAACATATTTCGAACATCTTTTTGTTTGTTTTTCTAGGGATCAATTACTTTATTTGAATTATGAAAGTGTTATATTAGAATATTGCATGAATGTGCGTTTTCCGCCCCGAACTATTTTGAATAAACACCATTTTAAAAGTTAAATATAATGTTTATACCAGTTTGTATTTTGATCGTCATAATAGTCTGTATAATAGTCGTTAAGTACACGTCTTAAACATTATAAATAGAATACAAACGTCAACATAAAGCATCTACATATCGTTATGCTACTACTTATTGCAACGATACCGGTATTCATATGTGTTGCTTCGAACTACATCGAGTTATGTAAAATGTTTTAGCTTACCTAAATTCCAAGTCTGGGCCAGCATTTGCAACAGATGTCACCCATTGTGATATATAGGTTCAGGAACTTATCAGTACATATATATGCAGAAAGGATCGATAGTTACAAAAGTTACATAAACAACAGACAATGGTAACGGTTTTTTAATCATACGACTTGATATTCATACTTATATCATTCGGAAATTATAACAGAAAAATGCATACCATGTATCGACACTTCCTATTTGAGGTAAGAATTGTTCAGATCCGACTCCCATACTGATCTGCCGGATGCTGTCATTGAACACGTGGTTGTGTCGCCATCCACGGAAAGCGATGCAATTGACCCGCCAGATGTGTCCGTCTGGGTCGCAGGCTTGCCAAGTGCCACATTTGAAACTGCGATTATAGTCTAGTTTGATTCATAGGAGATCACAATGTTTAAGGTTCCCGCATTGCGTTATTAAACACAGTATAATGTGGTAAAACGTGATTATTTGATATGATTAAGAACATTATACATAATAATTTAATGCAAACATCCATAGATATATCTGCATTCGTTAATCAATTATAGTCTCTGTAGAAACCGCTGATAGGTAGATTCAGACCAAAATGTTTTTGTATTACTTAAATGCACTTCATTATTCTTATATTTTATGGCGTCTTGTTTATCCGTTTTAAACAGTCCCTTAACGCAAGTATCACACTAAATGTATCCAGTACTTAGCATAAAATGGTAAAATTGTAAACTTATTTACATCAAGTGCAATATTTCACGTAATATGGTATTAAACTTATGTGAATATCGAGCCAACGTCTAATACCCAGCTGTTTAATTAACGTCGATCTCATAATAATTGCTCACGGTCATATACTCAATATCCAGCATAGTAATCATCGTTTGCTCGTTATTCGCGTAAGCTTGAATACCCAATATCCAACTGAGTATTAATCACAGTGTTAGCATTCATTTAAGATCAGATACCTCATACACATTTGGAACTCAACTTTGGCTCGATATTTGAGAAACTTCAAATATCATATATTACCATTCAGCCAGGCATTCAATGTCCCCTATGGTTTTCTTCGATATTCGCCCTAGTATATATACCCATACCGAAATCAGTATAGGCTTTATATACGCAAAAGGTTGAATAACCGATATCCAGCTTGGGCATTCAAACTCGTATTGATGCTCCGTATAGTTGTGTCTGTTATTTGCTAAAATTTAATATTACTAATATGTTTTTATGTGTACTTGATATTCGTGAAAAATCATAATACTTAATAAACATAAGACGCGTCCACGTTTTCTCCACTGCTACGAGTGGTATACCCAATCAGCAGCTAGTTTTTCGACTTTAGTTGGTCATTTTCTTTGGTTAATATTCCAAATAACCAGCCGAGTAATCAACGTTATTTTTAGCTCGATACATGCTGATTGTCCAATACCCAAAATAAACATTTGACCTTTGTTCGGTTTTGCATTCGCAATACCCGATAACATTAACCCATTTATGCATAGCTTCTCGAAAAAAGGCCTTGGCAAACAGCGTAAACCCTGACGAGACGCCGCATAATGCGGCGTCTTATCTGGGTCTGCGCTGTTTTCTTAAAGGAATTTCTGTAAGAAATAGTCTAAATATAGAAATAAATATTCTAGACATCCCTAATTTTGGAAAAAAAATGATCCAATTCGGAAGGATGGGAGAATCCACTAGGCATAAATGGGTTAATTAGAAAACGATGTAGACAAGTACACAGCCGTATGACGATTTTGACTCGCCGACAACCTTTATTTCTCAAGATTCAACGTCCACCTGACTATAGTTTGATACAATTAAGCGAATGCTTTTTTATTCACCGCGTGACCAGGCCTAGAAATTTTAAAACGAATACATCTAATATTTCGAGGTTATACATACATTTATATCAGTACAGTAAGAAGAAGTTTACATCAGTCAGCTTTTGATGGTAAGTCATTTAACTGGAAAGCAACTCATCATATGTTGCAGCAATTGTTAAGATTCAACATAAAAACGATATGATACAAATGTGAACGTCATATAAATAAGTCAATAAGTCATTAACCTATTGAACTCGATATGTTTCAATACATGTAGTATTTTTGTCTTGGTAAATTTTAACTGACGTCTGTAATATTTGTGAAGGCTTTTACAAGCAAATAACGGATTTTTAATAGTTCAATGGCCTATAATCGCCATTCTTTGTCATGCTTTCTGAAAATAAACCACAATAAAACCTTACAATATGTAAACACTAAACAGTTTTGACAGTTCCTTTGTCGTATGTTGTATTATTTTGCAAAGATTTATTTGAAATATGTAGTGTTTACAAAATAGAATGAATCGCCTATTCCTTTAACATTTAATCCATAAAACAACCCGATGGCTTTAAAACTTTACATTATATCAAATTGTATAGCTTTTTTTGATCAAACGAACAAAAGTCCTGCGTGAATATTTTAATACCGTTTTACTATTGTTTTGGTGAGAGTGATTTGAATAATGCGATGTGGATGAATTGTGCGGCTTAAAATAGTAACATTTACTCAACAAGGGTCAGTGCAGTTGGCACATGGCTAATCAAGTAAAAAAAGCTTTACCCTATAATAATCTTTGTCAGCACTCCCGTGTAATATACTAGATTAGCGTTCTCTTTTTTTTAAAGAAAGATGATAAAGCTGCTGCCGCCATAAAGACTGTTGTTTTATAGCGGTTCAAGCTCTTTGGAGAATGTCGTCATAACTGTGTAAATAACGAAAGAAGCAACCGCCCAGTAACAATAACGTAATCTGACGTCGCTTGTATCAAATATTTACTGTACAAAGATAAGATTGTCGCACTAAGAACGATTGTATCAGGAAAGGTATTAAGTTATGGAACAATTTTTAAGATAGGCAAGATTATCTGAACATGTGACGACTTTGTGCGAAAGATGTTCGCAGAGGATCACAACTCAATGCGAACGTAAATATTCCCGAAGATAATTCAGCGATTTGAACTCGGAGGACGTCATTTCGTAGAAACTTTCCGCACTGCCTGGCGAAGTGTATATACCAATTTGCATTTTAATGTATTTAAAGGGATCTTTTCACGCTTTGCTAAATTGACAAAATTGAAAAAAGTTGTTTCAGATTCGCACATTTTCGTTTTAGTTATGATATTTGTGAGGAAACAGAAATACTGAACATTTACCATGGTCTAATATAGCCATTATATGCATCTTTTGACGATTTTAAAACCTAAAAATTATAAAGCGTTGCAACGCGAAACGATTGAATAATTTGGAGAGTTCTGTTTTTGTCGTTAAATTTTGTGAAACTACGAAGATTGCTTTTATAAGGTATAAAATACGTCATGTATGTGTACTCGGCGGAATAGCTCAGTAGGCTAAAGCGTTTTTACTTCAGGACTCTGGCAGGACTCCAGGGGTCACTGGTTCGAAACCTGCTCCGGGCAATGTTCTTTTCCTTTTTTTAAATTTTATTCTTGATTTTTTACTGAAGCCTTTACGATCCAATGTTTACATTTATCAATATAAAGCATTTAATGAATGAATTAAAAAATGCCAAAATCTGTGAAAAGGCCCCTTAAACACGCCTGTGATTACCATTTCAGCCGATAATCCCGACTAGTAACTTTAAAAAAGCCACTAAAGTAATTTACTGATATCGACGCCAGCAGATATTCGGTCCAATAAGAACAATGGAAGTTATTTAGTTGACAGTGCTTGTGTTCTGTGAAGTATGATTTTAATGCACATTTGTAAATAAATATGTATACAATCAATATGTTTAATGTGGAAATTGTATACATGCATAATGAACAATAATGAATGCGCACAATTGTCCTAGAAGTATTTTACCAAATACCGTAAAGGTACTAAAAATTGTATCAATAAATTGACTATTTGCTGGCACATGTTATGTATTTCCTGTTTGTGTGAAAGAACAGACACGATTGCACATAATTAATTATAAATCATCACATAGCACACTTGATTGAATATAATAGCAAACTTTGAAGCTCGCACACTTAATAAATAATTGATCGTATACATTGATTCATTAAAAACACTAACTGTAAACATGAAATGATCAAAACTGTAAAATCGTCTTGAACGGTCAATGAAAATGATTGAGGGCCTAGACCGGTTTTAGGGCGAGCCGAAACTCATATTTAGCCAATAATTTATCCTAAACAAATACCGAAAATAAACACATGAATGCAAAAACAAAACGCTTGAATCAAAATCAAATACTTAAATGTGATAATACAGATATTAGAGTCTTTAGTTACGGAAATATATAATAAAGATAAAGGCATAAGTTTCACCATTTGTATTCAATAAATATATACCACTTACACAAAGATATTAAAGTAAACACTAACCAATTAGCTATGCCTCTTTCAGAAATTGCCGCACTGATTAAAAACACAATCGTGAATGAGGTGTATCCGCATCAACGGAAAGCTATACTGATAACATTTTCTGAAGTTAACTAGTGTATAAATGACACATACATTACAGATTAGATTTACAATGAAGAGGAATTTAGAATGAACTGTTCGTTATAAGCAATTTGTTTATAGCGATTATTAAAACGCCACAGTATAGCTAGAGTTTATTCTGGATATAGTTACGTCTACCAGAAATAATTGTGTAAGACTATATGTGTCTACGAGTAAGGGGGTTTCGAACAATTATTGCATGAAACCCTATTTTCATTTTTCCGATTGGCATTGACACCTGCGCTGGTATGACAACTTTATGAAACAAACATTCCTTAAAACGATCGAATGATTTCATTTCTTTCAAGTCTTTTCTATGGGCTAAAGTGTAATGAGGAAAATGTTGGCGAAATAGATGGAATGGTCAATGCGCATAGTTTAAGAAATATGGCAACAGCCTAACCTTAGCGGTTAAAAGGATGATTACAATCACATTATCTCGTTGATAAAGTGCAACGATAAAGTTCTTGATAATATATTTTTCACAAAAAATTGTAAATGAGGCACTATAAATATTAGTTACTTGCATTTAATGACAATATCATATTCACAAAATAATCAATGCTATCAAAACAAGACATCAATTGATGATATTAAAATAAAATATAATATAATGTCGTAACAAAAATGTCACATTTTCAAGTATTGTTATACCAAAATAGCGATGTATTTGCTAATATATATGTATTATTCGCCAAACTAGTAATGTAAACATAATATTTAATAATTTATAATTGTACTATCATTACAATTTTATCTTTTCCAATAACTATTAAAAAGTGTTAAACAGTTTTAAGTTCATGTACATTATTCATCTTAATTGTATGTTTCATAAGTTATTTGGTAAACTCCATCCATTTAATTATTCGACATTCAAACAACTTCTCCAGAACTTCCCGTTTTTTAAGAAGCTGAATGTCAAACATTGAACATAAGTATTTTGTTTAATAATGTATATTCTTGTATTACTAATGCTACAATATGACATTTCTGCAGTGAAATAACAGCAGTGAAAATAAACAAATTGTTATTTTCATAGGTGAAAACACATTTTTGGAACTACTTTTTCTATTTAAAGATTATCATAACAAGATATTCTATGATTAAGAGTGAATTAAAATCGATATACCACCGAATCCAACAAATTGTCTTTTTATGTTATGCTTTTTCACCATGTATTTACATTGTTATAGAGTTTAACTACAGAATTTCGCTGGGATAATGACGTCATTTTGTGTATTGAAATATATTGAGGCACGCCACGGGATTAAGGGTATTTTTTCAGCGAAAGGGACACAGCTGTAAATTAATTTCTTGAAAAAGGAGCATAAAAGAAACAGAAAATTTGTTCATGTCAGTGTAAGATCGATTGTTATTTCACTCGTGATAATAGAAAAATAATCACTCGTGTAATACGATCTTACACTGACATGAACAAATATCCTCTATATATTTAGTCAATAACATCTTCGTTTCAACGCACAACACTGCATTTAAGTAAACTTGAAAAGAATAGATGTACTCTATGTAATTTATATATTGTTCTACGGAAACCATGATCAGGAAGCAGACAAAAATCTTACGTTTTGTCAAGAGCCATAAACAATATTGAATTAATCATTAAGTATGTCCATTTAAATGACATCATAGGCAGTGTTTGTTTCTGTTACTTAATGTGACAGGACAGTTTTACTCTTGTTAACTTGCTCGATATGAGCTAAACCAATAAAAAAAAACAAGTATGGAATCAGGTGAGCATTCATTTCGGATAGTTTAAATATAAATGAAACACAAGTTATGCACGCGGCCTTAGTTAATCTCTTACTGCTACGATGCGTGCAGTAAAAACAGGTAACGTCTTGGTGAAATTACAGACGATAACCTTAGTGGAATGACCCAAAAACAGCAATTAAAAATAGGAGATGTATGCACATTTGTTACATTTCATTATTAAGAAATTAAAATAATTGTTAAGCAGGCGTTTGAAATTTGCAACCGTGTAGCATTAAACGCATTTTTGAAATTAGGAGGAATCAATATTGCAACATAATTATATTACACTAATTAACAATAAGCGATAAAAGACTGACGTACTTAGAATAAAGATTGTACAAAGTAGTGAATGCTAGTATGAAATGTTTTAGCTTTTGAAATGAAAGCTTTTGACTCGAAAGTGTTCAAGGCCATTCTTTTCCTGTGTTAGGAACAAAATGATTATAAAAAAAAAATAGTTGGTGCCGTTTCCAGTGTTGACTTAGAATTTCATAACGTTGTTAACTTTGGTATTTGCTTTACCCTTACAAAGTAACGTTTATTGTTCACAAATTATTATAGAGTTGTTTGTTTGCTATAAAAATGCGGTTACTAAGACGACACTGAATTGACAAAGAATTGGCAGATGAAGATGAACGTAAAGATGTTTTACGCTAACCAACCCGTGTTAGTAATAAAATGTTATAAAACACATACTTTTAAGACGCAGAATCTGCGTTTGGTGAGACTTTACTTAAACTGGTTATTAATTAATGCATATACATTACGCATGAACCTTAAATAACAATGAGATATAGTGAATTTGTAAAACGATAAAAAAGTGCTCAAACCTGCTTCACGAATTGCGTATTCAAGGCTTCCAAACGAGACCAGTATGAGTCCAATTATCGTCCGGCGAACCTGGAACCTGCACTTGTCCATTGTTTCTGTTGAACTTTTCAATCTTCCGCTCTCTGTTATTGCAAAAATTAACCGCGTAATAAATTTAGAAACTAACTTACAGCTTTTCCATGACCAAATCGAAACCTGTTTGTTCAGAAATTAGCATATTGCTAGGATGACACTTTTTATAGAATAGTAAATGACGTCTAAATAATGCGTCCACGTTTTGAATATTTTGCTAAAATAGGTTCATCTATTAACAGGCTATTAACTAAATACCACGAACAGTATCCTATTATTAAATAAAAACAAAGCGGATTATAACAGGGTTAATAGAAGCTCCAGCCTTTTATCAAATGCATAATAGAAATTGACATGTGATTAATGATTTTTTTCAAAAAAGTTTAGTATCTTACACAACCATAAAAAACAGCGAATACCGCTATAGATTTTTTTACAGCCGATTGTGTATTGAAAAATTAATTTTTTGAAACATGAGTATCATCGAACGTGGAAAGCGTAGACATTAAACATTATTACGCTTGAATGGAGCAAGTCTTTATATTTAAGAATATTGTTTCAGATATGATTTTATTATTGTGCTTTTGCGTAAACAAAAATCTGGCGAGAAATTTTCTGTGCATTAATCGACAAAACGGTATGAGGTTTCAAACACGATGACATGCATTTCAGTCTATGCTAAGACAATCTTCGCATAGGTTATGACATGTATTTCAGTCCTGTACTCACTTTATGCATAACACACTCTGAATAAATAAGCGATCACCCTCTGTGTGCAAATGTGAACGAGTGCACTTTGTATAACATAACCGAAACTGTGTATGCTTGTTATATGTATTTTAAATTAAAACGTATGCAAAATATTCAGAAGTATTATTACTATCAGTGTTATTTTCATTATAATAAATATTACAACTCGAGGCAGCATTAGTTGTTGTTTTAATTGTATTGTTGTTTTTGTTTGTGTTTTTGTCGATCTTATTATAATGTTGTCATGTTGGTAACTTTTTATGTGTGTTGTTGTCGTTCAGTTCATTGGTTATTGTGCTGGTCATTTTTGTATCTGTATCTGTAAGAGGATTAAAGCTAAACGGTTTCTGAACATTACGTCATTGCTATGTTTGTTTCGAATAAGTGAGTGCTTCTTACAAGATAATGAATTACTAGTCAACATGACAGAGATTAACGAAGCTATCTTAGACATGTAGCAAATATATGTTCTCGTGAATGTGTAACGTCGTTGTGTTTGTTTTCCAATACGCCTATTCAAACGTGTACTATGCTTGCTTGTCAGACCCGCTTAAAGCTGTTGTATATAGCACATATATCATAACTGTTCGCTGAAGCTTTGGTACGTTTTCTTTATACAGCAGCTAATCAGGTTATCTAAAAATGTCAGTGAATATTTGTGAATCTTTCTTTACGATAACAAATTACTGTGACGTATGAAAATATATAGACAAATCTAGAAACATATCATCGATGACATGGAAACAAGTATATAACGATCACAACGTTTAAAAAAAATACGCTTTTTTATACTTCCTGAATTGTGCAGCGGTAGCGGTATAGCTTTTGCTCATAAAAGATATAGGTTTATGTTCTTTTTAATTGCTCCAAAAATGAAATTTAATTATCCAAACAATAAGGTTCAGTATACAAATTCATATACATATCATTTCTGTTTTTGTCAAAAATACAAACACATGTAAACAAACCCTTTAACATCAGTAGACGTGTACGAATAAAAGAGTCCACTCAGGTATGCACGTCAAGCTAAATAGAGAAAAGATAAAAGCTGTCAAGCCATAACGAGGTTTTAAATAATTAAACATTAACATTACATTGGAATATTGTTTCTTGAGCAAAAGCTTTTATGTGTGTTTGTCATCGACTTACTAGCAGTTTGAAGTATATTTTTTTGGATCTCTATGAACATTATTAATATAATGGGGACTTTGTGGACAAGTAGAGAGCTTGTCTGTAAAATGTGTCGTGTGTCATTATAAACTATTGTTAATATTTTCATCTTGCTATTCAAAACTATTGATCAAATGTTTATTCAATTGTTTGAATGAAATAGACATATATCGGATATAGCACGATGACGCAAAGCATTCATAAATCATATGTACATTTGTATAGATTGTCTATGTTTCTGAAGAATATTGATTCAGATACAATAAGGCCAAACTGTCGTGGTAGAACTGATCAAAATCAATGATGATATCAATATAGCTCATATTACTTATTCACTTAAATAATGTATGTAAATTACATTCTCGATTTATCTGATTATATCCAATTTCCAATTTCTTCTCAGATCATTCTCTGGCGATTTTTGACGTCATCGTGTTATAATAAACATGTAGTTGAAACAGGTTTAACGTTACAATCAAGACTTTGATATTGTCCGCTAGTTCTTTATGATAGAACAGGAGCACCAATAACTCTTTGTCTTCAACAATCAGTTTTAAACCCTTTTTCTGGAAGCCCATTCGACAGACATTTTTAAACAGGTAATATCGGCATCAGAAGTTTTGTATCTCACATTTTAGACTGGTACCAAGGCAATTGATGAAGTTCTGTTTGTTTACAGATTTTGCCTAAAAACGGAAATAGTTTGAACGGAAAGGCGTGTCTTCCCTCAAGTTTCGTCCCCAAAACACCTTTGCTCCAACTCAGATGCGTCTATGTAGCCGTTGAAAACAATTGGTTTGAAGGCATAACTCTTGTACACCCAATGCACATAACGTTGGCAGATATTATTGAACGCATAGCCCCACGGTACGTTATAAAACATAGTAGACACCTAGTAATCGAAAGGTAAATAAACAACTATGAACTTCATACAGATATCTAATTTTGATAATATAGGTTTAGATTCTGGTTCAAATTCAGATCGGATGTTAGGTATTATTCGAAACTAATTATGCAATGCTATGTTTCAATCAATAAAATATACGCATTAATTTATTTGTTTTGTTTAAATATGTTGCTATGTATTACTTTATAACGGAAAAAAATCACCATCATACGAACAATCATTTATACAATTAACAAAGTCCGCAAATGAATACTATTGAAAATAGTCAATTTGAAAAATATATACTGACATTGACTTTCAAATTTCACATTGTGGACGACCGACAAATTGACAGTTTCGCTGATTCATAGAAAAAGTAAATCACACAATTCACAAACTATACGACTACCCGTATCGTTCACATTGATTCCAAAGTCAAATCGTTCACATTGATTCCAAAGTCAAATTAAAATCGATTCATCTGTATAATAGTAACTGACGTTTTGATTGAAGATAGGTTATGAGTGTTATTCATGAACACTAACTAATTCATTTGAATTGTACAAATATAACTTTCACTCATTACATTTACAATAGCGCTTTCAAACAACACTTAATCCGTTCTAAGTATTCGTATCAGCAACACGTATAGACGTATATAATTATAATAGTTTCACCGAGTCATGGATAAATTAAGCGACTCATATAGTTCAATCTGCAAGTGGCACACTTCAGAAGTTCAGCATACATACACACATTTCAGCGTATTTAACTTTGTATCTAAACTCCGACATTCGAGATTTTAAGCAGATATTCGTTGATTTAATGTTACTAAATGAAGTATAGCGAAATGTTAATGTAGTAAATGAACATTAAACTTAAGTTTTACCTCGTGTAGGTAAGCACAGTTATATACTCTTTTAAATAACTGTCCAGGCAAACACAACGTCAGCCTAAGATCATCCCGAGTAACTGTGTTTTATCATTCAAATAAGTCCCTTCACTGTGCATGCGCGCTATTATCTTGTTCAGTACCTCCATCATACCGTAACACAGGATCAAGAGAATAATATCTGAAGTATTTACCACGCCGTTCTCGTCTTTACATTGCATTTGTCTAATGCTTAACTCAAGGTACAGAATCTCAAACTCTATTCGAAGCTTACTGTACCACAGCAGGGGCTCCTTGTGGCCGATGATAGCTTGCCGTATTTTCTTCAACCTCCTTAATATTTTCGGCCCTTCATCAATCAAGCATGTCAGAGACTTCACCAACTCATCCTGCTGTCCACTCACCAGATTCCTTTCTGCCATAAGATTTCTTTCAGGTATCATATAGTAAGGTAACTGCCTACTGGATATAGCGGTTCGTAATGAAATCAGTCCTTCTTTTAGCCAATGAAAAATACTGCCTGAATGAAACAATTCTTGTGGGTTGTTCTCCGCTAACCATAATACGATGTTCTTCAAAATGTATGATGTAATTACTTTTTTGCGAGGCTTTAAAATATCTTTAACGATCATTTTTAGCAACACATATATCTTGATCTGAGTGTCATTAAGATTATTCACAAGTTCTGTCTCACCGGTATTAAAGCATATCCTCCACTCTACATGATAGTGCTCACTGCCTTTAAAACCAATTGGATTTACAAATGCACCCAAAACAATAACGTTTTCAACAATATCCGGTGGTGGCCAGTAACGACATCTTTTTGCCCAGTTTTGCAATATGCCAGGACAGTAAACGCGAATGGCTCTAACGACATCATGTGCCATAGGGCCAAACGACCATGGCAGAGATGGACCTGCGCGTGCATGTTGCTGGATTTCAGACGGATACGGGTTGTGTCTGAAAAAGTCTACAAACTGTGTACTACTTAATAGAACGTTACCACATCCATCAATACATAGAGCATTTGAAATAGCAGGACAGTATGTACTTGTTAGTCTTCCCTGTTGTAGTTTACAATATCCTGCATTGTGGCCTTTCGTACCCATCGTAAACACAATTATGTGACTTGGAATTGTTTCTTCGTTAATACCGACGTCCAGACACACGACATGTGGAATAATGAACATTGTGTCCATATCGCTCTCGAAGAAGCAGGTTAGACCCTCTGCTTTACTTCCCGCAGTGATGGTCGTTACATCATTAGTGAAACGTGCATTCCTCAGGCTATCCAACTTTCTGTATGCGTTAATGCGTCTCTGTCTGAGCCCAGATCCATACCCAAGGAGATTCATTAGGTTGCTAGTTTCCTTTGATTCATCTTCATGCTTAAACTGCAAAGATACTTATATTTTTCAGATGACATTACACGAAAACAAATATTACTAATTATTGTATCTTATAATAGATGTTACAGTTAATATCGAATCATACTGTGTGTTTGTTCCTTACTTTAGCTAATGTCTATAAGTAAAGAAATATATTACAGCTCTCCAAAATTACTTTTTGCTCGTGCGTGCCACACATAAATTGTTACAAATGTGTTTTGAGCGGACATAAATAAAGAATTGAAATAAGTTTAAATAAATTATTGCAGTTTTGGTCGTGTATTGAATATTATGTTCAATAATCATCACGGGATTCACTTATACTGCCAATCAAATGCTTTCTCTTATCTGCAGAAATCGCTACTTGTTTTAAATTGATCTAAATTTATGTATCTAAATTTAGTGTATATGATTTAGAAACATACAAGAGGAGTTAATGAACTTATAATGGTAAACTAACCCTCGACATCAACACAGCTTATATCAAAGATGCATACTCAACATGAATTAAATGATTTAAACACCGTTTATTACCAACTTAATATTGAAAAATAATAACTGCAGTTTCGTTGCAGTTGTATTTAGTTTCTTGTTTTGGGTATTACAAATCAACTAAGAAAACGGAGAACACTTAGCGCTGTAACAGTAGTGAAAAGAAAACGCTATTGGAAAACGAAACAATTTTTTCTACGTGTACTGTTACCTTATATCACCTAGATTATATGTAGCTATATTAATATTGTATTTGTATTTCTTATTCAGAGATTTAAATAAGATTAATTGGACATGCACACGAGGTAGTATTATACGAGTTAACGTTTATTTGAAGTACATACATATAGGATTGTTTATTCCGATACAAGTACTGTTCTTTACACTTGATCGTCTGATTGATTTTGACGTCATTAACTTAAATGGCCGACAAGAGTAATGCCACGTACCCGTCTGATGCGACTTTGAGTCCATACCGTGTATTGTCAATACCTTCACTTTCCTTACCTCTTATCGCCGGATGAGCCTCATTGTCCATTTAGAGTAATGCTCGACATCTCCACTCGTACTTACCCTATACCGCCTCGTGCACGATGGAGTCCACTCCATGTTATGTTCGACACCTCCTTCCGTCATTTGCGTAGGCGGTAACTATATTGCCTAACAGGATAGCAAAAACCAAGTGTTATTATACTGCCCAGATAACATTTTAGAGAAGTAAGCATACGTACAAGTATTGAAGAATGCCCTTTCTTATAGTGCTTTTAATAGCAAAATGAGACGCAGACATTTTGAAGAATCATACTCGCAGAATGTATCGGAATAATGTTTGACAGTGTTATTAAAAACATTCATTAACTGTTTCGTTACTATATTTACCCATTAAAAACGTGTCCATGAAGACAAAATTGGTTCCTTCATCTTAATATTATAAATGTTATGTGTGTCTTTATTAAGAGGAGATAGCGTGTACATGCCCAATGAAAGTGTTACAAATTATGAATGCTATTGAAGCACTTACACAATTCAATTTAATTTGCATACGCTGATGATCTTGTTTAGATATAGTTATGGTCTTAAGATAATTCGTGTTTTGTCTAAGTAAACGCGAAGGCGTTGAAATGACGATTTCAAAACAGACTGACATTAACTAACTTTGATACAGTAAGAGCTGGAATGAACATGATAAATAACAAATAAAAATAACGTGTGTATTTGCATCCAAGTCAATACAAGAACAATCAACTGTTTGGTGGCATAGCGGAACCACGTTTTGGCAACAACACAAATTACTATAATAACTGCAGGATCGTTTCTTCACGAGAAAAAAAAGCTGACTAAGAACCTTACAGATGTGGTCAATTTCGAGAGAGTCTACAGAATGTGCAACAGGTTTGGCAACACACAGCGAAACTTGATCGACAAATTCACGTTTGTTGGCGCGAGAGTTGGAAAGGCGGCCGTGGTCATCGCTGAATGATTCCCAGTTTTATATAAGAACATAGAATCTCAAGAAAGTGACCGATAAGAGCAGATCACATATATTCCAAAGATGATAGGGGCTCGAAAATACGGTAAAACTGCGTGAACTCTAAATATGGTAATTTTGGGATGATTTTTCTGACATCAGTTTTTTAATAGCTTTTAACATGAATATTAGTCCAAGAACGACTTTGATATTTACCAAGAAGCAATACTAGCTTAACCTATTTTCGAAAATTTCAAGACCATAATGTTAAGAGATGTATCTGTGGAATTGTATTGTATAGTGTATTTTTAATAGTGAAGCGCGTATAAAAGTGATAATATTTTGTAATATATGACTGAGTATAGATTAGTTAATCACATGACAGATGTACCCTTGTTAATGGCCGGCCTCCTCGAATTTAACACTAATATCAATTGAATAAAACTTATTGATACACTCATTCTTAAGGTTAGATTTCACAAAACGGATCGTATCATATTAACTTTACGACGCAATTCATTAGTAATTGAATATTTGCTTTCAAAAGAAAATAACTTGGCAAACTTTTGGAATAACGTGGCGTGTAACAATACTGCGTAAACATGTGCAGATTAAATAGAAATAATGACATCTCATTACTAAAAACTTAAAACAAATGCTTCTTCGTTTTTTTTTTAAGGTTATTATCTGGATTATTTCATCATAAATAGCATCATTTAAACAAACCATGTTTAACTTTCTCGAGCTCGAAAACAGTATTAAATCGTTAACAAAAGAACACAACAAATAAACGTGTGCATTTTCATAGTCTGGTTAGTATAATTTAATCGCTCTAACGAGTGCAAATTTTGAGTTACACGAGGCATAAGTTACAATTCTATTTTTTGAAGAAAAAGGCATTACTCTCCTTATTTCGAACACATATGAACCAAAATATGATAATGTGTAACCCTTTAGCAGTAATGCGCGACACAAAAATCCGACGGACGGACAAACTCAAATGAGGGACGGCAAGACGGACGGTATGATGGACGGGCTATGGGCAATATGTACGCTTCCTCTGAGAGTAGAGGCCTAAAATGAGTCGCGTGTAGTCAATGTGAATGTGACGTGTACTAAATTTTAAATAAACACATAGTTGAACAGCATGTTATTGAGTGTGTGCTCGGTTAAATCAAAGTATGTCGTTTTTATGTAAAATGAATTATTGTGTTAACAAACTTAAAGTAGACTTGTGTTCTTAATTATACAAATTTGACGATAATTCCAATGTCGCGTACTTGCAAACAAAATAAATAAACCATCATATAAGTAATATGTTGTTAGAATTGTGCACTTGATATAACTGCATTTAGAAATATTGTGCCAACATAAGCTTCATAAATTAGTAATTTTAAGCGGCAATAGAAACTATATTAATATAAACATATCGTGTAGCGTTCACAGGTATGGTTCTCTATAATAATCTATAAAACCTAACCGTTCTTGTAGCAAGGAACTCGACAAACAACATAAACGGAATCCCGGATGCATGGCTTTAATCTAAGTCAGTTGTATGGGGATAATACACGCATTTCTATTAACAGTTTGTGAACAGCACATTCAAGTGTACACAAACCTCCTCAAATCATACCCCCTTTAAATCAAACAGCATGAGCATGAAGTGTGATGCAAACAATTGTTGCATAATATCAACTTTCTGAAAAATATTGGATATGATACAAAAAAAACATCTAATTACTTTTTTTTTATAAATACTATTTATAGCATTATGTTATCATGATGCCCTGTTGAAAGCATGTCTGAGGGGAAAATGATACAATTGAATACATAAATGAAGACCATTTTATAGACCTTGCATTCTATTAGAATTTTAAGTAAAATTATATATGTGTTAATACAATACAACTGGGACCTGTATCACATTATATTTAATTATAAGTGGATTGAATGGATACATTAAAAGTCTACGCTCTAACATAAAGCCCCAATTGTTTGCTTCTTATTGTCAAATATTCGCGAACAGTACACGCAACAACTTTCACACTTCAGTTTGTAAGGGTCAATTAATACCCTGGTCCTTTAATCTGATTTTCGATGAAACCAATACCGGCTCACTATACTTAACACCAAAGCTCAAGACTTACAAGATGATAAATACTAGCTATATTATTACGCAACAATTCATGTCTCTCTATATCATGCCACCAGTAAAAAGGACCACAATGGAAATAAAAGATCGCTCTCTTTTAGTGCTACCCTTTGTACTGTGTTGCTTGACATGGTTAATTCTCATGTTTGTATTTTTAATTATTATCTTATGAATACAACATGTTTGTTTATTGTGTTTGCACCATGATACCGATATAAATCTATCTATCTATCTGTCGCGGTGAACGTTAAGCATTACTCACGATTTGAAACAGACGAACGCTGAATTTATATAAGGACGAAATAGTTGTAATAATAAAGATGGTATAGTCGTATCAAATCAACAACCCTTCTTTGAGGGTTATAGATATTATTGAATTAACAATTGTTCTTGCTGAATCATTAATATCTTGGTCAAGTTCAATATATTTGCAATATAGCACTGTTTAACTATAAGACTACGTGACAGCTTCAATTTATTGACTCGCTTAAGATTCGATCGACTTAATAGTGTAAGCGGGATCTCGTAATGTTTACTCTAGAAAAGAAATTTGAACATACGTATTGAACATAACACAAGCACACTTTGATAGGAATGCTGTACAACACATTATTAAGCCTCAATCTGGCACTCCAAATAAGTTATGAAAAGAAAACCTAGAACGTTGTGTATAACATCTAATGATTAGATCAAACATGAAGTACACTACTATATAAATGGAAAACAGCATGTCAACATACCTTTATGTCTTCATAATACCTCGACTTACACGTTTACCATAATTACTGAGCTAATGACGAATGAGACGTATTGAAGGACTTTGATCCTACATCACATGAACGTTATCACTCCGATGTTTACATATAGCGTCTTCATAGTTGTGTAACGATCCTATAGATTGTACACGAACGTTCTGTACTACAGTCTAATCATGTCCATATTTGATAATATACATATCTGCGTAAAACATGCCAGTTTAAAATGCGTATACATTTAAGACTAAAACTGGAACATCCGACATGTTATCTGTCGATTTTCAATGACATATCTTAACAAGTGCACGAGTCTTCGATTGTATTGCATTCAATGTGTTCAAATCAACGTACCTTATCAATAGAGTTTACATAAACTGCGTTATAACGAACATACATAACGAGATACCAAGCGTTGTGCTGGCATAATAGTTAATACATTAATGAGGTATGTCCATCATTGTTATGAAACATAATCCGTTGTTTCACACCGTTAATTAAACACGTAGCATAATACGACCGTTTGTATTGGTCTCCAAACCGCAAACCACGTATTTTACCACGCGTTTTATACATGTTTACTGTATTTGACGTAAATTGCAATTCCTGATCGATGGTAAATATGTACATCCAAAGTCATTTGCAGGTTTTTAAGTACTTAAAATGTTTACTTGAACTCAGAAGAAATATGGTTATTTCAGTGCGTAAGACCTTCGTATCGTTAAAAAATAAAACAACATTCGATCTGTTGGTCTCAAACTTCCATCATGCAAGTTACCATGCATGTGGAGTGCTCCGTTCAAAACGATTTACTTTGTGTAACGGTCAGTTTACAGTCGAAATTACATATGCTGATTTAGTGTTGACAGACTCTGACTCGGTATTGAAAAATGGAAGAAATCAATTCGAAATTAATTGAAAAACATCGAAAAAACATGAAAAAACATGATAGTGTGTGTACATTACGCTCAAGTGACGTCAGGTAGACACTTGTAGTTCGGGGATATTCCCTGAATGTATCAAGTCAACGTATGCTCTCGAGTTTGATGCATAACTTTTTTGTTCATGATCTGATAGCGAGTAAAGTTCACACATCATTATACCTATAGCCCATTTTACCAGGAGATCGGCAATATTCGCAGAAACTCGGAATTCTACTATGTATCAGCTGACCACGCTAACCAATCAAATTATGGGGTATTATGTTTACATTAAATCAGCATGGCGTCTGCTTTAACCGTTTCCTTTGTTGAAATAAAAAATGCCTTTTCAATCTGTAGTTTGCCGCAAGCACTCAAAAAATAATATAACATCAATAAATAGTTACTTTCTCAACATACATTCGGACTTTCGTTCAATCAGAGAAGTTTCATACGAACTGTCTACAACGATCGTATAAATTTGAGGTTTATACTATCGCTATTTTTAGATGAATATTGTTTTTTTTTTCAAAAAAAGTCTGTGTTTGCCAACTACTGAAACTCAAACTCGTCCATAAATGCGATATTTGATAACTTTTACTGGAAATAAGAAAGAAATAATAGGATAAATAGAATATTATGTGAGTTTTGGATAAAGATTAAGTTCATCATGCTCGGCTCGAACCATGTTAGCGCTCGGCAAGCATCATGCTTGTACATCGGTTCTAAGCCTCGCATGATAAACTTGATCTCTATCCGAAATTCACATACTATTCTCTATTAACATCGTTTCCACCACCGCCCATATTCTCACAACTTTTCCCATGGCACACGTGCGGCATTTTCTTCGGTGTATTCTCTATATATCAGTAAAATATCCGCCATTAATTTACAAATATTGCTACTATTAATATATTAATTGTACATGTTTACCCCAGCATTTTATTGGTTAGCCGGTTATCTGTTCGTAATCTTATCGGCTGAAAATATACTACTCGGAGTGAAATGGTCTATTGTTTGAACCCGGCGACATTTAGTGTGGAATTCCTTTCATTATGCACGCACATAATGTTTTAGTTCCCTGAATCGCTTGGATGTTATGTTCAGGCCAGCAAGCAAGGAAACACGGCCATTTGATATCAACCAATGTAAGGTTTACGATAAATGGACCCAATCATTAAACATGTGATTTATAAATACATTAATCAATTGCAAAATATAAATTACGTTTAATTTAGAATTAATTATTAATCGACAAATTGGGTATGTACCTTTCGGACAGATAGACTATGAAACTAATTGAAAAATTAGGCGACACGTACACGCACTAAACACAATTTACCAATGTTTATGTTGTCGAGTATACTATTTGTATTGTTAATTTATTTCAATAAAATCTTCTATTCTGGGCTTTATTGGGGACGGACATATTTCACAAAGTTTTCAACAACAGTATAGGAGTATATTGAAAGACGTTTAAAATGATCAATTTGGATGCAGACATTCCAGCATTGAAACTTAATGCTACAAAAAATCTATTCTTTAGGGGAAATTGGATAGAAATCACACAACTTTATTTTGATGCATTTAAACCGTTTTATTGCAACTGTTATCATTATGCTTTAAATACATATAACAGAATTAAGAACCCTTTTTGGGTAGATGTTTAAAAAAGCTTCTCCCTTGATTGTTGAAAGTTAGAAGTAAAAATGGAGTATGTATTGTAATATATACTGTTTTATAATCCAAATATGTTGATAGGAAATACAATTTTTGTTCTCTAAGTCCTGGTATGTAGCTGGAATGCATTGTATAGGTTATATATAAAAAAAGTGGAAACTTGATCTCTCGAGATGAATTAAAAGTATTTTACAATTTGAACATTCATTTTATTCGTTATACAGGGGTGACAAGAGCAATAGTTAAATTTGTGAAAACATATTGTAAATCTGGCCGTACTCTCAAGTTGGCAAACCGTTTTTGCCCTCATTATTACAACTTGTACTGAACAAAGAATCCGCTGCACAAATACTTTACACATTTCTAAATGAAAATAATGAACAACTATCATTTAAAGCAAAGTGGGGTACAAAACTTAGTATCATAATAAATGAAAAAGAATAGAATTGCTTATTTGAGCTACCCGTTTCAATAACCAGTGATATGAAGGTTTGGTTGTTCCGATATATATTTATTCACAGGATATATGGAACAAAAAGTCTTTTGCATAAAATGAAAATTACTGATGACCCATTTTGTTCATTTTGCAAACAAAGTGAGAGAAATTTAAAACTTTAATTTTGGAAATGTAAGATATCGAAAGCAATTATTAATGAAATGTTACCAGAACAATCTGTTCTTTTCATTTAGAGGACAAGCGTTTAACAGAACAGAACATAAATTTGATGACGACTTGTACATAGTACGTCGTTAGTCTTAACCATGTAATAATAAACATATCAAAAGGTCATGTGAAAAGAAAGAGAATATACAAGTGTAAAGATTATACAGACTATCTAACACAATACATGACAGCGTCGGATAAACACAACAAAATGAATACAGGAGCAAATCGATTTTGTTTAAGTGTGTGTGTGTGTGCAACAGAGTGGCAAACAACTATTAGCATTTATTGAAAATAAACTAACATCAACAAATGCTCTGTGTTAGTCTAGTAAGAACGGAGGTCCACGGTGCATGATTGGAACCTTTTTTTTTTAATATGCTGATGATGTTCTACATTGTCTTGGGTAAAGAAAATGTTTGTTCCCAATAAAAAATAATGCCCACGGGGTCTAAATCCAAGATGGCCACCAAGATGGCATACCAAAACATAGGAAATGCAGTTTTTCGTCGCAAATGACACAAACAACATATATTTTCAATCATTTCGGTAAGCTTTTGAATTTATGCAATTGAGAGCATATTATTCTTATGAAACAAATATGTTTTTTTGTATACAAATAAACATTGTATGAAAAAAATTGACTATATCAATGAAAAAAGGTAAAAAGCATGTTTTTTTCTGTCCTTATAGCCTTTTCAATTTGTATCTGAAAAACAGTTTAGATACAAATATTATCCTAACTACATAAATGCACACCAATGGGACAAAGGAATATAAATATATAATAGTTCATGTTAATATTATACTATAAATGTGATTTGTAAGACAAGAAAGGTGGGTGGGGTAAATGACAAATATAAAGAAAAATGTCTAATGTGAACATTGATATATTTTGAGATATACGAGACTTGTTAACTTGTTATGTTTATGTATTTGATCTTTTTGATAATTGTAAGTGTATGCACATTGATATGCCCTCGGTTGGACGGCATATAGCAGTTGAACTGTTCGTCAGTCAGTCCGTCTGTCCGTCCGTCAATCCGAAAACTTTAACACTGGCCATAAATTTTGCAATGTTGAAGATAGCAACGTGATATTTGGCATGCATGTGTATTTCATTGTAGCTGCATATTTTGAGTGGTGAAAGGTCAAGATCAATTTCTTTAATATTGACCAAATAGTTTTAAAATTATTGCGTATTATATAAATGTCCAGAAAAAAAATTCATGTATGCGTTGAATAAGACCAAGATCGTAAAAATCACTGCAAACTTGATGAAGTAATGGCTGTTCAAAGCGATTCACCCTGTTTTCGGGTAATTTTGAGTTGAATACCTTGTTATATATATAAGTTAATGATTTTTCAGATTTTCGTTATTATATGATTATTTATCATTCAAAATGATGTGTTCTCTAATTAATATCATAGCCACACGCTAACCACCTGTGATCTAATTTAAACCAAATAGTGGTGTCATTGTTATTTTTAACTTTCTTAATGTCATCTTTCAAGTGATCTTTATACAACAAAATAATTCCTTCACTATTCCTTTTGGCTTTGCGATTTTAAAATTTCCTATAAAAGTTGTGTGTTGCGTAACCATTTAAAGAAATATCACTATATTACAATTAGTCCATGACTCGTAAAGGAAGCAAATGTCAGAAGAAGCGATAATATTACCACAATCATATAACTGTTGTTTCAACTGTGTAAGTCCATAGACGTTCCACGAGAAAGTTTGCCCACATCGTTCCTCTAGTCCCTGACTGGTTTGCCGTCCACGTATAAGGTGTCGTAAACTAGCCAGGCAAGTTTTCATTTGTCCCGATCATTTTTCATGTGTTTAACTAGTTTCCGGCGCTTTTCAGATACCGCCTTTGGAAATTGTTTATACATGGAGTAATTGGTGCTCTTGAGTTGCTTCCATTCCCTACGAACACGCTCGCGGTCCTGAAAAAAGGTAAACTTGGCTACATTGTTCCCAGTTTAACCGGTTATTGGGTAGCCAGGTGAGCGGTTAACTCTTTCGAACCTGATGGAATCGGTAATGTCCTTAGAGAGCTTCAGTGCTGTCTGCATATGTTCCCACAGCTTCTGTTCCGTCACCTCTGCTGTCTCATTGCCTGACGAATTGTCGTCCGCAATATTTGTGAAAACGAGGTTATTTCTCATGGAATGAGACTGAAGGTAGGTAAAGTCTTCATGCAATTCGTCGCGCTGCCTCTCCAGGTCGATGGCCCTGGTTCTCATCAGGGTAGAACCCATATCGACGAGCTTTACCCTGTCTTCCAGTCGGTTTACGCGCTGCTCAGTTGCTTTTGCACGGCCTCGATCGCAACCCAAACTTTTCAAATTTCTTTTTCAAAATCTGTCACCGTCGTCTTTAGCGAGTAAATACCGTCTAGTTTTTTTTCCATGGATATGACGCGCTGTACCAACAACTGTTTTGTTTCAGTTAGAGCATTGACACAGGGTTTAACTCGGATATTCAATTTAGTCCGCAAGAGACATAATGTAATTGTGTTAATCAAGCTATACTTGTACAAGTGTCAAATGAATCAATTCATTCCAAGCATAACATGAGCAAAATAAATATACTAAGTATGAAAACGATAACTTGAACAACATTAGCTTGTTAAGGTTTAAGTTATTGGTTTTATTTATTAGATTATGGTGCGAATAAAAGTGTGGAGCCTTTAATCTCTAAGAGAGAGAGTGGTAATTCATAATAAACAACTTAAAGTTTCGTATGATATCACCAAAATGCAATATCGATGAATTTATGAATTACGGATGCAACAATTTTGTTTCAACTTTCAAGTTTATTCATTGTAAGCTCAGTGCATGCATAACATGACAGTATGAGCCAACGTTACACACAAGTATATTTGTAGATACATAGTTAAAGGGTCTACATAGTATACAGAAAACCATTAATTTAAAAAAATAAGTTAGATTCCTTTGACAGTGAATTGCAACAGTTTATTGCTATTTTTGCATAAACTAAACATTTAAATATAAATATTATTTTAGTTTTAAGTACTGTTTGCAAAAACAATTTAAGGCGTACCGTTACTCAAAAAAACTGAAGAACCTATGTGTTACATACTATAACTATATGCACCTTTTATTGTTTCTCTATGTTCTCTTGTTCAGCTGTTATTACAGTGTGCACATTCTTTGTTGTTTTTTGTCACAATTGAATATGTTTTGTCCTTTGTTTTCCTTTTTATGTACAGTGTGTATGTTTTTTCAACACACAACTTCATATAATTGTTATGTTTACAAGATACTTCACTTATATGTTTTGTATGTTGCCGACAACTACTATATAAAACCTATGAGTTGATTGCATTACATGCTTGTTTTTTGTTGTTGTTTTTTTGTTGCAAATTAAACTTATTAAAACTTTGTGACAAAATTGTTATTACTGAAATAAATTAAATAATAAAACATACGCAAACTATAAGATATACAATACTATTTTCCTAATACACTTTTTTTTATAATGGTCATATATACATTTAAGGAAAAGTTCACAATTTTAATAAAACTATTATAATATTATTATTGCATTTAAAATGGCATGCTGTGCATGTTATATATCGTATGTATAGTATTGTTAATTTGGTTCAAAGGAAGAATGGAAATGATTGTTTTTATATAAGTTTGCTTTTTAACCTGGTAAGGTTATGGATCATATCTCCGGCGTTTAAGAATATAAATATACATACAACTTTCCAAACAATTTACTTTAATTTAAAAAAAAAAGCGGCAGTAGTCACAATAGGAAGCAAAGCTGAGGTGTTGACCTGAGTGTTTGAAAATGACCGCGACACTATGATCGTCGTTTTCTATATGGTTATTCTAGGAAGACGGTATTGACATCATTACTACACCAGGCGGCACAAAAGTATTCCGAATGAAGATAATCGCTGTTTACAAGGGCTATGTTAGAATGTTTTTGTAGCACCATGCCAATTAGTTCGTAGATATAGTGATACAACTATTTGTGTTAATGTCAGTTAACGTCCGATACTTAGCATTGATGTATATGATGATATGAGTTTGTCAGCTGTGCTTGCTAAAACAATCAAGAAAGCCATAAACGAGTAGGTCCGTCCCTTTCGTGTTCGATCAACTGAGGCATGCTTACAGATACATACACATTTATGTCATTCATTGTAATTGTGCAAGCATTTTGAAAAGATGGACGGAAATACTTCGCTTTTGGCCAGCGCCTGCCTTCGTTAAGAAGGTCATATCAATGTGAACTTGTGTGTAGCCCTTTGTATTTAAATTAAGCCGAACTACATGTAAGCATTGCTTCAACGAGGTTGAGACTGAACTCAGAAGCAATTTCAATTGGACTCAACGCGTATGTTGTATTTGACATAAATTTGAAATCTTTTATTAGGCCAATCTAAAAAAAAGTTGATCGTTCAATACATAAGCGGAGAACTGCAATATGAATGGTGCACCTACTGTTCTATATAATTGCAGAGCATATATCATGCAGCTTGCAATTCCCACTACGAGCAGCAGGACATGTGATGAGCAACAATCAAATAAATTCTAAATGAAGGTCCTCGGATAGTGCTAAGCTTGAATAAGATAGGCTATTGTTTCATACCCAGAACCGTTACGGCGGTACTGCAAACGCCGAACTGTGCTGGAGATTTTGAATCTAGCGTGGCTTAAAATGCAGAGGCGAGCGCAATGTCATGGATGAGTCCAACAGTTTATTGAACACAATAATAACTCGCCAGACAGCGGTAGTGATAGAAATTCATGAGAGGCTATTCATGGAAGAAAACTTGTGTTTTGCATGAGCAATGCATTTTTGTCCGAATTCTTGTAAGAACTATGTAAACTGACCTGCGAGTAGATAATTATAGTGTCCACCTAGCGATTAATATGGGTGCAACTTTCTTTGCAAAGGAACTTAAATACTCATAAATCAAAAGGCATAAACACAGGATAAAGTAAAATAGTCTACAGGCGCTTTACAAATAAATTAAATGTGAATCATTATCTGTAAATGACGTGTTGGATTTGCTTTTTTTCGGATTGGAATAGTGTTTATGTATTTATTAACGCCTAATATATATGCATATTTTAAAGCTAGAATCCGTGTTTTTTTCGAAGTGACTTGTTGAAATTTACACCAACATTATATATTAATGAATACTTAATTTTGAAACTGTTTTTATGCAGAATTTTCTGACATTTAAATGTGAAAGTATACGCGGAGGAAGCATGTCAATATTTTCGAAGAGAAACAGTAAAGTATAATTTGAAAATGATAAGTATAAAGGCAAGCGGAACGCTTACTTATAGACATCGCATTAATGTTTATAAATTGTCCAAACAATAAGCTTTACCTGATCATATTATGCTATTTTAGTCCAAATAGACAATCACGATAAAAAAAGAGTGTATGCACATGTTGATATATTTTACTGTATTTAACGAGCCGATCCACTTATTTTATACACAAGAATTAGAAGGCTTCTACAAATGTTTGATACTAAATTCAGTTATCACATCACAATTATTTACGTTACTTATTTGATTTATTAGATACCAGACGGAAGCTACATATACCTTACAATTACATGCATATATATCACAATTTAACTATTTGTCTTGTATAATATTATAATATTAAAAATTCTCACATACTTTTGAAGATTGTAAGCCAATTGTTAAAAATTAAGTGGAATACGCCTGGCTGAGTATTTAACGCTCGTCAACAGGTTGTTGTAAAAGCTTGTCAACTTGCGCAGTGCGACAAAAACTTCAACTTTATGTGTCCCTATCAATAGAAATGAACGGGCTGGCGATAGCCTTTGTTTTCAGTAAGGATACGGAAAATATCAAATTTAAATCGCCGCTAGTTTTAACCATGAATTGAATGACTTGGCTTTCAGGAGGATTTATGTTTTACCAGGACGTATTTTAGTACACAACCCATGCTAAAATTAACGAAATTGTTGACAACAAGCGACTGCATTAAGTAACGTTAACACAAACATGATCTAGAAGTGTGCTTTCAACACGGACCTTTGGTTCAAATCCCGTTCCTGTAAAGGAGATTTTCATGTATTGTTTTGTTGGTTTAATAAATATCTAGTACTCGGTTCTGTTTTCAAGTATGTGAAGTCGTTTGCGGTAAACGCCCGTTGAACAGGTATTATATTGATTAAGTCTTAACTTTTTAAACAATTTCTGTTTGATCTTTTATGAGTACGAATTGGTTTATGATTACAATCAATATAAATAAGTATAGATTATTGTCTAACCGTAGATTTTAATTAACTTAACTAACTTAAGCCCATGTAATGTTATATGTATGAACAAATCGCTTTATTTTGGTGTGACATCTGAATCTCATGTGACAATTGTTTACAACAATATTTTCCGTTTTTTAAGTTTCCTTGTTTCAGGCCAACGTATAACGGTTGATCATTTTTCAGGTTCGTATTGTTCTACCTGTTTGGAGGGTCGATGTACATATTTCCGAATAAAAAACGAGTAAAGCAAAACTAAAATCTTTTTCATTCTTGTTACTTATAGTTTCACGTAAATCTGGGATTTTCTAAAAGGTTTTCGAGCTGATAATTTCAGGATGTAGCGGTGATATATGAATATTGTTTTAAAGAAGCCCATCGTATTTAAGATACATCAACTAAGTTTCGAAATGATAGTTTTTCAGATGCGGCTACATGTTTGTTTACAGTTTCGAATGTTTGCAGTATGTTTACCAGTCAACACGTGTTTAGAGTCTTTTATTGTCTGTCATTTTGTAAAATGTTACTCACACACCTATGTTCGATCATGTTAATGCTCGACCATTGATTGATTACAAGTTGTCATGAATAGCTCATTGCATTCTACTGTAATTGCGTATGTCCCTTTGAACGCATGGCAATAATCCGGGATTAGGACTGTTTTATACATAATAACTATTGGCAGTACTTCGCAGATGTCATTAAGAATAGATGGATTTCCATTTGAATGCAAATACTCGCAAAATGGTAAGAGTTTTAACTACAGTGATACATAGTAAACAACACATTTCCTTTTAAAAACTAAGATTTTTGGTAATACCAATAAAGATATGTTTAATTTATCTGTATTTATTTCTTTACTGCCCTTATGGGGAACGTATTCACTCTATCTTAAAGAGACTTGTTCACAGATTGGCAAGGTACCATATTTTTATCTTCAAACAAGAATTAATGCAATATATTCAAACTAGCAACTTTACAATCATGAGTTTAAAACATGTCGAAGAATGGCAGCGTGTTTATTGAAAGTTATTTCAATATCAGTAAAATTTTAAAGCGTTTGCAACTTTTTATCGCAGGTCGCCGGGATGTGGTGGATATGCCGTCCACCTAGCGACCGGGAGAGAACAGATTCGACCCTCGTTTAGGACGCATTCTTTAGACTCTTTCAAACATATCAAGTACTGATTCTACCCAAGAAACGGACTTTAGGACTCCTCAATAAGGTTAATACTCAAATAAACAGGTTTTAACCAAAAGTGGACTAAAATGTTTCATTATTGGATAAACAATTCAACATGGGCGAACACTGGGCGAACACTGGGCGAAATGCATTGGCGTATAATGCCATCCAAAATGTGTATGCGCAGTCCGTTCTTGATTAACAGAAACGACAAATCCGCCTACACTTGGTTTTCTTTTTGAGGAGACTTTCTTTGAACGACACATTTTATAAAAGCGGAAAGTCTCGTCCATGATTAGCCTGTGCTGACTGTACATGTTAATCTAGCAGTACACCACGCAGATGCATTAAGCACAGTTTTCACAGAATGCTGACGAATAAGATCCATGAACAGTTTACGACATTACAGTTCCTTTATCGACTATGTGAATTCGTAAAGCGGTATATCGTATACACTGTTTTCAATACAATTGAATAACTAATACATCGTATCGCGCCAGCTAAAAATGTCTCTGGAACAATATTGGATACTTTTACAAATGCATAATTAATTCTGGTTGATGTGTTGAAAACAATTTAGTAAAACCATTATTCGAATATATTCCTATGTTTGGTCAATATCCGCCTTTTAGACATTCTCATAAAACAATCGTGTCCGATGCACTCCCGTATATTGGAATACCATGGGGGTTACAACTACATTGTAAAAATGTTGTAAAACATAATCTGGCATGCTTTCACTGTGATTTGCACTTAATCTTGCATAAGGTTATTAAAACGTTATTGCGAATGGCATCTGGTTATCGAATTATACCAATATGTCTGCACTTGCATCATGACGGGTAAAAGATGATTCAAAGAACTGTCAGAAGTTTTTGTGAGTTTCAGAATTTGAGTTAGAACCCACGGTTTTTTGTTTGTTTTGTTCTTTTTTATTTTATCATTCAATGTTATTTTTCTTGTTTTGGTGGGGGCTAATAAGAAAAGCTTTTTCTCGAAAGCCGTCTCAATTAAACTCACTTTTTCAAAGCAGGTAAATATCATAATATATAAGTAAATGATGGAAATTGCCCTAATACGTGAAACATTCTTTTGTAAGCACATGCTTATGCATGTGATTTGGTGTGGTGGTATCGTTAGCCAAATATGATATTGGCCGAGCTCTGTGAAAAAGGAGTTTAATGCATATTGCTAATACGTCGTCCAAGATTAGCCTGTGCAGTCCGCAAAGGCTTATCAGTGACGACACTTTCCGCTTTTATGATATAGTTCGTTTCAAGAAAGTCCCTTCTTAGCAAAAATCAAGTTTATGCGGTAAGTTTCGTCCCTGATTGGCCTGTGTGGACTGCACAGATAAATCTTGGACGACTCTTTTCGCAAATGCATTAAAGCCCCTTGTCACAGAACGCGGCTCATATATTGTAATTCCTGGTATAGTGCGTATGTTGTATCAAATATTGACTTGAGATTAGTTTAATTTAGAAACTTGATATCGAACAACTAATAAGCTTTAAATATGATCACTCTAAAATACTAAATGCATCTCCATTTAACTACTATATTGTGTACATAATATATAAAAACCACTTTCAGCTAATGAGTTTGTCGGAATCAATCTCGTACCTTTTCAGAAACATTATAATATCAACCTGACGTGTGTGGATATCGTTCCCGGTAAGTTCATAAAAAAAAACACAGATCTATCTGCGCACGCGAAGCAACGCTATAATGTCAAGCGACATATTAAGACGTCAGCGATCATCATAGTAAAACAAATTTCAATATACATAACAGAATATGTGGATATACATATTACACGTGTTATGTAAACAATAAAAATGAAGTAATGATGTCTTAATCCTTACGTATGTCATTTCAATACCATTCTATATCAAGAATATGCAGTTGTGTATCCCCATTATAATGACAGTAAGAATTCAGAGGAACATACATTGAAATGAATGCTTTTAAATAAGTGTTAGTGTATTGCATGCCATTAAAATGTAGTTGTATTTTTTGTAAGTTCAGCCGAAGTTCAAACATGTATATATTTTAATCGAGCTCTGTGAAAAGTTTTTTTTAATGCATATGCATGAAGTGTCGCCCCCAGATTAGCCTGTGCATTCAATTTTAATAACGGATCATGTGGGCGTCATACGATAGTTTTCCTTTATAATAATTGTTTATCAAATAGACTGCTGATGCATCTCAGTACACATTGAATTGTGGATAATCGTTTTCGTGTAAAGGCTTTAAGAATAACTTAGACAATATTTAGCCATCATGATATATCACATGCTATATTTGTAATTACGCACTATATTAACCGCATGTATAAGTATGCCTTGCAAAGATCTCTTGCTTTCAAAAACATATTAACACTTTTGCCTGATGTCTTAATAAGCTTTAATACCATGGTCAGCATGTTTTTTAACCAGAGGTTCGTTATGGCCTTTAACTCATGTTGTAATTTAGTGTACATTAAATGAATTAAATGTTAAATTGAAATTATATGCTTAATGAACTGTTCACAAATAAATAGTTGAAAATATGTGAAAAGGCTTCAATACGCAAAATAAAGTCTGGTGTTTTTTTTAACTATTGAATAACTAGTGTAATAAAAAATCATTATAATACAAATGTTGAATAGCAAGTGTTACAGAGAAATCATTTTAATAATATAATGCATTTTGTCATGTAACTTTTGTAATTTACAAGGCTTTCAAAAGTATATTGTTACTAAGTACTTTGCTTGGCAATGCAAACCCTATCTAGGTTGATTAGCCAGTACTTACACGCGTAAAAGAAATACAAATCAAACCAAATCTTTAAAAAGAAAAACGTTCAATATTGTAATAATTTTTTAATCATGCAATAACTACACTACGTAGTAGTCTAGGAGTCGGAATCGAAAGTTACCGGTACTAATTAAATTAACTGTGGATACCAAAAGTAGTCTAGCGTCAATTGCTGGAAAGTTCTAAGGATTAAAGAAGCTCAATGCAGTCAAATCTGCATCAAGGTACGGAACAAACAAAATAATGATTTTAAATTCGAATGTTGAATTGCAATCTCAATGGAAGGGATAAGCATTTTCGATTTAGCATTGGAAGTTGGAGTTTGCAAAGTTAAGGAACTGGTGAATGAATGTGTTCAGATTTGTCGGTTGTTATTCGTATTCTATTACACATTATTAAGAACAAAATATGTATGTTTGTACTTATACATTCTTTTAATGATGTGTTCATGTTTTATATAAAAAAAAATTAAATAAAGTAAAACAAATTGTTAACACAATATAAAGGGCCTACTGATAAGCGTACCATGAATTGCACTTTTTAGACATGTACACTTGGCTTATACTATGGAGACATCCCAAACAAACCCTCTTAATACGGGCCGAACCTTCTTTCCAGCTGTGTGTAAGGAAACCACGAATATAATTCAGTCTATAAACGGATAAGTAAACTTCCACATGACACAGTGGTTTCCCATACAATTAGAGAGGATGCTCACAGTGGTTTCCCATACAGTTAGAGAGGATGCTCACAGTGGTTTCCCATACAATTAGAGAGGATGCTCACAGTGGTTTCCCATACAATTAGAGAGGATGCTCAGAGTGGTTTCCCATACAATTAGAGAGGATGCTCACAGTGGTTTCCCATACAATTAGAGAGGATGCTCACAGTGGTTTCCCATACAATCAGAGAGGATGCTCACAGTGGTTTCCCATACAATTAGAGAGGATGCTCACAGTAGTTTCCCATACAATTAGAGAGGATGCTCACAGTGGTTTCCCATACAATTAGAGAGGATGCTATCGTAAAAGGAACATATTATGCTTATATTAAATATACATCTGGCATAAAATTAAACGACAATGGTTGTCGTAAATCTTCATATTAAATAGTTCACTTAAACCACTTTAACCCATTAATTTAAAGTGTTGTTTTTCATAGAAACGTGTATGTTGTTTTTGTATGTACCTGTTAGATACATAAATCAACAATTTTGTATATCTGCAAAAGACACATATGATGTATTTTGTTTCAAATAAGGGATCACATATATTTTATCTTCTCGACGAAGTTGAATCGCTTGTTCCCTTAACTGATACTATTTTCGTTCCTAGAGCGAGCTTTTTACCCAGTGAGAAGACATATGTATGAACCTCGTCCTGGGAAACCGAGGCTTTATGCACATGTTCTTAAAGTGTCGTTCTAGACTGTACATGTTAATCATGGACGATAATTTAATCTGTTATGGTATTTTTGTTTGCATAAAGTCTTTTTGAGCGAAATTCGAGTTAATGCTTGAACTTTCACATGGCATTAGGAAAAATGGTAACTTAAGGCGTAAATTTAAACGTCTGCTTTCTTTAAATGATTGCTACACAGTATTACAAAATGGGGGTAAACATAAATTACTAAGTGCACTTTGCTCTCTTTCTGTTTCTTCGTAGGCGCATATTGATAAAGAATGTAAACTTATTTTACTTCAATCTGACCCTCTATATGAATGTGCTTGTATTATTGAATCTTTCACTGACTACTATCTTAAACCTTTTATTGAAAATGTACTTAACAAAACTAGAAATCGTATCAAAATTGAGTTTTGTAACAAAGGTCTTGATTTAATTGACCTTCCTAAACTATTCAATGATAAAAATGTACGTCGGTTGATTCCCCATTATTTCCGCAATACTGAATCACCACTTATTTGCTAAAAATATAGTAAACCTGTAAGAAGTATCGTTTTTAATTATAATTCTATTTCCACAGATATAAATGTAATAAGAAATTGTCCTACATTATGTGACTGTACTAGTTCTAAATATATATATGGTCCAGTTGGACATGTTATTACTGGGGACCTTAATTTCATTCAAAATAAAAACCTTAAAAATTTGCTACGCAGAGGCCCTAAGTACAGACTGCCTATTCCTGTTGATTTTGATGACTGCATTAAGAATATCGTAACATCCTTACATGATTATTGCACTAAATGGTGCAGGAAGGAAAATGCTGAAATTACTGCACTCAATGATTGGAAAACAAAAATATTTAGTATGGCCATGAATAAAATATGTTTTTATGATACACATCCTTTGGCCCTACCACATTCACATAAATTTAATAAACAAAATCTCTGTAAATTGCTTGAAGACTTAAAATCTAAATTCGTCTTAGTTCCTGCTGATAAGGCTGCTAATAATGTTATCATAATATGACGAGTGTTTTATGTTCAAACTATTTCACAAGAACTTTCACAAACTACATCACATTGTGAGTACAATAAGCAACCTAATGAAATTATTACCGACCATATTGCCCAATGCATTAAGTTAAATGTAATAGTCAATATTACTGACAAGAAATTGCCATCACTTTACTGGATACCTAAATTACATAAGACGCCATATAAAAGTCGTTTTATCGCTAATTCAGTGTCTTGTACCACCAAACAATTATCAGTGTATCTTACATCTGCATTGAGTGCTATTAGATATCATATAGCTAAATTTTGTAATAAAGTTTATGAAAATAGTAATATTAACCTATTTTGGTCAATAAAAAACACCTTAGAAGTTATTGATACAATTGAAAATAAAAAATATAAGGTGTCACAGGTAAGTACTTATGATTTTTCGACACTATATACAACGCTTCCTCACGCTTTAATAAATCCAAACTTGTTTCTTTGATTGAAAAAACTTTTGCTAAAGAGAAATGTTTGTATCTAGCTTTAAACACTAAAACAGCTTTTTTTACTAATCAGATATTAGATAATTACATCATTTGGACTGGTCTTGACTTTTGTGCAGCACTTACTTTTCTTTTGGATAACTTGTTTGTTGAATTAAATGGTAAAATATTTAAACAAATTATTGGCGTTCCTATGGGTACTAATTGTGCGCCACTTATAGCTGACCTTTTTTATATTGTTATGAAAGCGAATTTATGTTAGAATTATCTAAAACTAAGCAAGTAGATTTGATTAATTGTTTTAACCTTACTAGTAGGTACATTGATGACATACTTAATTTAGATAATCCATTATTTGAACAATATATTCACAAAATCTACCCAAAAGAACTAGTCTTAAATAGATCGTGTATATCCAATACAGACGCTGCGTATTTAGACTTACATTTAACTATTAATAATAATTTGATAAAAACTAGTTTATACGACAAACGGGACGATTTTAACTTTGAAATTGTGAATTTTCCGTTTCTAGATGGCAACATCCCTAAAGGACCTTCCTATGGTATTTACATTTCGCAGTTGGTACGTTATGCCAGAGCATGTTCGTGTTTTAAAGATTTTAATGATCGTAATCTAATATTAACTAAAAAATTGCTAAAACAAGGCTTTTTGTATCATAACCTAAGAAATAAATTTGCTAGATTTTACTCTAAGTATGGTGATTTAATTTCAAAATATAATGTTTCTTTAAAATGGCATTTAAATAATGGAATCTCCCATCCATCATTTTACGGAGATGTTTTGAAGCGTGTCCGCAAATTAAAATATGTTAAACCAAATGTTCATATTAAACTTTTCAATTTAATTAACTTGTTTTTATCAAAAGGATACGATGCTTATGTACTTAAAAACACGTGTTTGATGGTTTTCGATTCACTATATCTTTCTTCCCTTAAAATTTGGAATCATTAGTGATATTATAGGCATTTTTCACTGTTGAATAAAATTGTGTCATTGTGTCGTATGAACAAATCTGCATGAATACTACATTATAGGCATTTTGCACTGTTGAATAAAATTGTGGCATTGTGCCGTATAAACAAATCTGCATGTAAACTACATTTGGACTCAAATCGTACATCAAATCATTTCTGTCTTCAGCTGTCAAAACACCTATATACTGTTTGATTCCAATAATGTCGCTTTAATGGAATTACCATTTGTATTCATTTGCTTCTTAATATTAAATCACGTAAACTTGTTTTATTAGTAGCACAGCCCCATTAATATTTTTATTTAGTACTGCCCTTGTAATTTGTTCACGTCATTATGTCATTATGGATTTTTGTGACGTCATACGACCGACTTTCCCAGTTGTAATCTACATGCATAGGTCATTGGGTTTATAACGTTCCATTTTATTTATATTTTCTCTCTGATAGGCGTTTCTTGTTTGATTTAATTATTTTTAATTTGTTTAGCAGTCACATAAACAACCAAGCTATGTAATATGGAATTTTTACACCCATTATTGCTGCTTCTTCCTGTATTTGCGCGATGATTATCTGAGATATTAACTCTATGATTCTACATTCTCAAATCTTTTCTATAAAGAAGGAATGTAGTTGACAATTGTTAATAGTTTTATTTGATCGTTCGTCAAAAAGTTGTAATTCTGTTACTCTTGTATCTTCAATGCAATTGAGTAATTAAATAGTAATTAAATTGAATGCGTTTTAATTCCCTTTTATTATTGTTTAATTTGAGTTGCAATGCTATGACGTTAAATTTTATTTACACTTAAATGTATTATGAATATTGCTGGGCCAAGTGTGAGGTTGAGCGCTCTATAACCAGGTTTAAACCCCCAATGCTTTGCATTGACCGTTCCAAGGCGGTGACCCCAGCTTTATTCATATTTTGTGTTTATGTTGGTTTGTATTGTGCTGTATTGTGCTGTTTTGTACTGTTTGGGCAATCGGTCACTTGCCTTAAATAAAGGACCAACTAATTGTTTTTAATAAAAATTCAATACTGCTCCAGCAGCTGGAGTTTCACTTCTTTATATTGAATTCTAATTTAGTGTTATTCTTGCTAAGCCTTTGCGGACTGGGGCGACTGTTGCTGCATGAACATTAAGCCCCGATTTCCCAGAGCGGGCTCACATATTCTCATCGAATTATTGCCGTCTCATAATTTGTGTTTGACCCCGTTGGATATCTGTCTCCTCTTGTTTCAATATTAATTGCATAGCGTTTATAATTTTCACCCATACAATTTCCATGCTTTGTATGTATTTTTAATTAAGCCATTTGAAAACCTTTAAAACTCGTAAATTACCAGGAGGTCGAACGGTGTTACTGGCGTCAGTTCATTCAGTGTCGATTTTGATTTAAATTTGTGAGTGTTGTTTGTTTGTTGTTGTTTTTTTTTAAACTAGTTATAAGTACGATCATAAATCTGAATTTTGGTTACATGGATATAAATAATATATATCAGAACAATATTCTACTTTTTAGACACTTGTAATTTCATTAGTATTTAACAAAAATGTTAATGACAAACTTTTAAGTAATTCAGGCATGCGATATGACACGAGTTTTTTGTTAAAGTTGTAGAATATGCATATACAAAGCGCTGTCGAATAGGGCGATCAAAGTTGTCTGTAAAATACCGATAGTTGACGCTTTGCAATTAATTCTGTTCTGAGCAAAAGTGTAAAAATATGTTTAGCTAGAACCGTCAGATACAATGCCATTTTTGTTAATTGATTGTCACAGTACTGGTAAAGTATTTAGTTCAAGAGTATTGCTCGTATGAAAAAGCATTGCCAATACAAACTTTACTATAGTTATTGCTAAATAAAAGATTCATTAATCATTTAATAATAAGTACTACCTATAAATGTTATATGGTACATGTTTTAATAAGCAATCGATATGTTTGTTACGTTAATATTATGTATACTGCTTACTATTGCAACAACTTAGTGTATTGTTAGTTAAAGTTTTTTTCATAAGTTTTATTGTATTCTGTATTAATTTGCCATGTGACATCTCAATCACAAATGTTGTAACTTGAGCACTATAACTGTGTACATAATAATGTCCACACAATGAGGTGGTCAGTAATGTTTGTTAAATGATATGTCATCCATGTTTTCAATCCCTTTTCTTCAAAGCCCAAAGACCCTCAAAGTCAACGCATATTGCGTAAAAAAAATATTATAAAATAAACACATTAAAATCAAACTTGCTTATAGCAATAGCCAACATTTTAACGCTAGATGTGGTCTGCTAACATAGACTTCTATACATATTTTGCGATGTATTCGTTGATTTTGAGTATTTATGTTATCATATTTGAACAAGATAACACGACTGTAGGACATTATAAGACTGTATTTTTACAAGTCAACATCACATTTGGACAAGATAACACGACGGGTTGACATAATCAGACCGTACTTCGACAAGTCATCACAAGATTGTGACAAGATAACACAACGGTTTGGCATAAAACAACTGTGTTTTGAATGGTCAACAAGTCAACATCTCATTTCGACAAGATTACTGTTTGACATAACAGGACTGTGTTTTGACAAGCCAACATCACATTTGGTAAAGATAACACGACGGTTTGACATAATAAGACTGTGTTTTGACAAGTCTACATCACATTTGGACAAGATAACACGACGGTTTGTCACAACAAGACTGTATTTAGACAAGTCAGCACGATATTCAGACTAGATAACGAGACGGTTTAGCAGAACACGACTGTGTTTGGACAAGACAACAACAAATATGGACAAGATATCACGACGGTTTGACATAATAAGACATCTTTGAAAGAAGACAGAAAGTAATGTAACAACGTAAGACAGCTATGGCGTTACATACTCAATCATGAAACTTTTTTTTTTATTCAATATAAAACATACAATGTAAATATGTGCATAAGCAAGAACAAAAGTGGCATAATACAACAGTAATAATGTCAAACACATATTATACATGATATGCTAGGCTATACTGTTTTCTTTTGCTTTGGCTGCATGTGGTGTATGCTGTTTTTAGTAGAGTTAGGTAGAAGACAACTGGACTGGGTTATGAAAGTTTATGCGTTTCCATTTTTGTTAAAAAATATGAAGTTTATCGTTGTTGAGGGCTATTTCTTTTTCAATTTGGATCTTTAGTTTTAAATAGTTTATAAAACAGTTGAAAGTAGGTATTTGTTTTTTTTATTTGAAGCTAAATATAAAATATTTCATTAATATGATAATGTGGTTCACAGTGTTATTAATTTCTGGTATTTTAAAATGATTCACACCGAAACTGATATTTAAGAGAGACAGTTTTAATTTTAATTGTTGGTTCTCTAGAAATGTTGTTAACTGGTTCCATAGAATTTGAATATGTTTGCACTCCCAGAAAAGGTGTTTTATTGTTTCAATTTGTTCGCTGCATATATCACATAAATTTGTGTTGGATAGGTTGCACTTAAAAAGGTATCTATTTGAAGCTATGATTCTATGGACATATTTATATTGAAAATTTCTCAGTGTGCTATCAATAGTTGTTTTATATGGCATGATAAATATTTGTTTCCAATTAAATTCTTGTTCTCGAAGAAGGCTTTGTCATTTATTTTGAATCTTGGAGTTTTTTGCAGGGTGTTTAATTTGTAGTTTGTAAAATATTTTGTTTGTTTTGTTTTGTTTTGCAAGTATATTTTCCGTGAATGATGTTTGAGTACATGGTGTGTTATTTGCATTAATTGTAGATTTAATAGGTATGGGTATGCTTTTAATTAATGTGTAATACATTAGGAAATTGCCCGAAGGTATTCCGTATATATAACATATATTCTCAAAAGAGTAGAAGTCTTTTATTCTGTAATCGTACAATTGGTCGACATATTTATTTTTTTTTTCAAACCAATGTTTATAGAAAAAGGTCTTATTGTTTGAAGTTATGTCTTTATTGTTCCATAAAATAGTTTACTGGTGATTTGGGTTTCTAGATTATGAGTAACATTAGTCCATGCCGATAAAACATGAGACAGACATATGTTTTTGTTTGCAATTTCATGCAAAATGGTATTGCTGATGTTACATTCAAAAAGTAAGAAGTCACCATATTTTTTTAGGATTTCCTGGTAGAATAATTTCCATTTACTTGTATTGGTATTATCTAGATATCTTTTAACCCAGCTGCATTTGATTGCATTCAAAATGAGTCGATGTCCGTTAATTGGATACCTCCATTTTCTACAGATTGAATTAACTGAGTTCGCTTAATTTTATCAGGTTTACCGTCCCATATGAAATTACATATTTCTGATTGTATATCTTTAATAATATCATTTGGTGGGTTTGGGAGAACTGTTAGTGTATAAATTAATTTAGGGAGTGCAAACGTTTTCAACACTGTGTTTTTTCCGATTAGTGTAAGTTTACGATGCTTCCATGATTTTAAACAATTTTTTAATTTTTGTAATTTAGACATTATGTTTTTTAGAACTGTTTCATTTTCATTGTTTGTAAAGGTTATTCCTAACGTTGTTGCTTCATCTGATGTCCAGTGGAATTTCATTTCTTTTTTAAGTTGAATATTACTTTGTTAAAATTTACCTACTCGTAGCACAGTGCATTTACCTTTGTTAAGTTTAAGACCCGATGCCATTCAAAAAAGGATAAGCGATTCTATAAGATTATTGAATGAGTCAATACTGTCATTTAAAAAATAAGTTGCGTCGTCAGCAAATAGGAACTGTTTAATTTCTTCGTCAGGTTCTAGCGATATTCCATTTATATGTTTATTTGATTGGATATAGTGTGAAAGATACTCGATGCATATAATAAAAAGTGAGGATGAGAGTGGACATCCGTGTCGTACCCCTCGTTCGATGTTAAAACTGTTTGAGAAGAAGCCATTGTTAATTATTATACTGTTAATATCGGTATAAAATAGTTTTACCCATTTAATTAGACTTTCACCGAAATTCATATTTTCTAAGCAAGAAAACATAAACGAATGGTCTAGTGAATCGAAAGCCTTTTCAAAGTCTGCAAAGAAGATGAGGCCAGAATTGTTTGGTTGGTTGAAATAAGTTATGCATTCTTGTATCAGACGTACATTTTCACCAATGTATCGTCCTTTAATAAAACCAGATTGAGATCTTAAAATGACTGATGGTAATACTTTTTTAATTCTGTTTGATATACTTTTAGTTGCAATTTTATAATCATTGTTTAGTAAACTAATCGGGCGCCAGTTTAATAAGGATTCTAGGTTTTTCAAGGTTTTGGAATGAGTGATATTATACCTTGTTTTTGAAGCATTGTTAAGTTTTCGTTGTTAAATGAATAATTCAGTGAATTAATTAAATATGTTTTAATATCATTCCAGAATATTTTATAAAACTCGATTGTAATGCCATCAGATCCTGGACTTTTGTTGAAACTTGCAGTATTGTCTATATAATTATTGTCAAAAACCAATGCATCAAAGAAAACTCGTGGATACAGTGTCACGTCCCAATGTATGCCTTGTGTGTTTATATATACCCAATCAAGAATAAACAAAGCAGTATATGCACATGTCTACATATATGTGAAAAGTTTGAAATGAACCAAGAATCTACAAATGTAAACGTGAATGTGACATGCTATTATAAGTGTTTGACAATACATTCAATAATAAAATCACTAAGATAATTATCACAAAGAGCGTATTACAGACGGCAGTGACAGAATGCTTCAGTTCGGTGCTTTAAAAAACATAAATAACAACTATATAAAGAATAACATTATGCACACGGATGACTCTCCGGGTGTGTACAACGTTTACGCTTCAAGAACAGTCGAAATGTTTGATTACTTTATTCATTTATTTGCGTTTGGAAAAGCGCATGGCTTCCATGATTTCACGTGCAGTTATTCACTACCTCTATATGTATATAAGCTTCATTAGTTTATGGAGTTCTAAACGCAAAATCTCGGCACACACAATAACTTAAAAAAATCAAACACTGTCGTGGGAAAGAGGTAAGCGTTTCAATTCTCATCGACTATATTCGGTAAAGTTGTGACGAGCTTGACAGAAACATTTGCAATCGGTAAATAATGAGATGATCTTTGTATTAACATATTACCTTCAAAACGCAATAACATTTGATTCTTCTAAATATTTAGTAGTGAAAATCCAGCTGCTGGAGCAGTATTGCATTCTTATTATATAAAATTGGTTGGTCCTTTAAGTCGCATATTTGGCACCATGTACAATATATGTAAATTGCTATTCGTATAAACTCTTCTTAAGAAACACAGAACGAACAATGTTATTATTTTAACTCAAAATATGAATCTTAACATTAATTTGTATAAGGAATGACTTTCCAAGCATGATAAGTGGACTAAACGATTGTGGCTCTATATCGATATAAAACATATGAGAAACAACTGTTTTTATTTTCCTAATTTTTTTGTTTAGAAAATTAGTAATAATATATTATACAGATCTTCATATCAGAACCAAAACATATTATTTAAACTGTTAAATAAATATACATAATGCACGCAACCATGGGTGTTCATTATCAAATGGCATGCAATCCAACTGTAAGGACTTCCGGTGTGCGCATTCAACATCAGATACCTATTGATAATGTCGTCGTTTGACTTATTTTGACACCACGTCACAATGATTTGGTAGAAATCATTGAGTGCAAAAAAATGGATTGATTTGATGTACACTTGTAAATGGTGGATATGCTTTGCGAAAACGGTGTTGGAAGCCTGGGAAGGGTTCTCTGATTGGTTTGGACTACGGACCAATAGTTAATTGGCCTGTTATATACCTCGCACGGTGTGATACAGGGTCAGTCAATTAATAACTTTACCCTCTATATGTTTGTGGTCAGTAGGAAGACGAATAACACATGTATCTTATCTCATACCCTTCAGTCTCTATTATCACCGGATACAACACATCGCGACCCTGTATTATATCACGCCGACTTATTTCATTTAGTGATACTTACTTTATTTACAATGCTGCACAACTAAACTGGGAACATACACAGACAAGACATGTGGCATGGATGATATAATGAAAACGGCAAGTATGTAAGGGGTTTATATATATATATATATATATATATATATATATATATATATATATATAGTATATATATATATATATATATATATATATATATATATGTATATATATATATATATATATATATATATATATATATATATATATATATATATTTTTTTTTTTTATATATATATATATATATATATGACATTAAACCTCTTTGTAATTTAAATGCGTGGTTACTTTCAACAAATACCCCCGTGGGCTCATCTTTGAGCGTCGGGTCCCCAACCAGCATTATGCATTAACCAATAAGATATTATAAATCGACAAACGCTATCTATGCAGCTTAAAGTCGCCTCATCACCATTAGGGTCCCCGATCGTATTGAACAATATCCGTTTATTCAAACAATTATAATACAGTATCGTGATTCTTGTCAATTTGTCTATAAATGCGAACTAACTGTATAATTATTATTTTAACGAAACAATTTCCTTTACCAAATGCAGTCCAGAACATGCGCGTTGCGCAGTACAAAAACAATATAATTATATTTGATATGACGTTTGTAGTACCGATCATGTTTGAGTCTGTATCATGTGTTTAAACTGCTGCTTATAAACAGACAAGCGTGTCTACTAAAATTTAAAAACAGTGGCTACCTCTGTCACGTGGTGTTAATTTGTTCGCACCACGACTCAAAATCGTTCATTGTTCGATTTGTAAACAACGAAAAATAGAAATATATAGATGGGGACTTAATAATTGCTCTCTTATGATAAATAACTCTATTAGTTTTATATAATGAAGTTATAACACATGCGCCTTCATAGGAGACGTTGTCATGTATGTTGAGTAACATAATTATTGTTCAACGTTACATTATCTATATATGTAATGTCAATAAATAGCATTGATCTGATAAATTGTTTAAATATGATTATGTCTTTTATTCACCAACCGCTCATAATTTACTTGTATATGATTTTGTATTAATTACGTATGTTTTGAACATAACAGTATGCATATCAAATACCTCTGTCATTTAAAGGGAACTAACTGTGACTGCATATATCAGCGATTTTCGTAAACGATTCTCTCCCCTGGATCACACCGTTTTATTGCTGCAGCTAAAGACTTAATATTCATTTCATTTAAAGCAATTTATCTATTATTATTTAAAATGTAAGCTATTCTGAGCACAAAATGTTCCAATTCAATAATCCTTATAATAGTATTCAGTCAATACAAGGCGAGTGTCAAAAACAAAAAAAGTTTAAGGTGCCACATGTTGCATCCGATCTAGATGAAACTTGGTCAGATTGTTTATATTGACAATAGCTTTTCAAGCGTATTTTTCGGCGTATAAACATTAGATAAAATCACCAAACACATATTTTAACCGAACTATAAGCCACATGTATGACTCAATTTTAAAACTCAGAATGTTTATCTGGAGAATTTCTATATCAAAAAAAGTCCGGATCACGTGCATTCAAAACCTAATTAACCAAATGAAATCGTATTAAAACCGCTGGTATCACTTTAAAAGCCACATTTTTTACTCAATACTGATGAATACAAAAAAAATTATTACTAATTATCAAACTAGGTAAGGATATTTGACTTTTTGTTATGTTTATCTTTTTTAAATATAGGCCAACTGTGTGTCAAGTGAGTCCAAACCCTATATCACCAGACACATCTTAAAAAAACATTTCGGTCCCGATTTGTATGGATGTATAACATGACAATACCATGTTTTGAAACTGTATAATTCATATGGTTCACATTCAACTAGCTGTTAGCTGGACTGTTACTTTCTAATTATTTGTTCCCGCTCTAAAAGCCACTTGTATGTGTTCTTTTCACGCAGTACTTTGGGGCAATCGAGGTCCTTTACCTCCTTGTTTATCAAATTGTATATAAGTTTTGTCGAATAACCTACGAATTTCCAGCTTATTTTGTGGTCCTTGACGTGTCATTAACGTTGTAATAGTTATGAAAGCAAAATTCCATATGAATAATACAATCTATGTAAAAAAACATCCAATATAAGCTTTATAAGTGACAACATTCAAACACATTCTAGAATAGCAATCAGTGTGCGTGCATATAGCAGATAAACTTTTAATGTTGGCTTTATATTGCTCATTCCACACTAAAGAAAATATATTACTACATGTAAGAAACAAACTATTAAATGGTTAAATTGGACCAACATGTTAAAATGGTAGCAGTGATGTTATTTGTTTGATTATTCATATGTAAACATAAAATATTTTACCATAGTTAAACAAAGTCTTTCCCCTCGAATTATATAAAAACGTCGTTACAAATAATCAGCCATTATCACCAAATGCTGATTTAAAAAAGCAAGGGACTTGGATGTACCTATAGAAACTTTCTGAAAATATGATTCAATTAAAACTCCCTATTGTTGATCTCGCATAAAACTGAGTCATTATGTTCACACACACACAAAATGTGTACATATTAAACTGTGCTATCGATACATTTTAAATACGTCCTTAGCTTAGCATCATCTTTAATACTTTTACATCATCAAACGAACTGCCATCAATACCCATACGCCACGCAACCTCTTGTTGTATCTCATTAGTACGTTTAATGCATGTCTGCACGATAGTGTCAGTCTCAAAAACCATTGAGTTCGTGACCTCGCATTGAAGCTGTCTGTTGAATAACTTCAACTGCCACATCTCCAGTTCAGTCCTCATCTTGCTGTACCACAGAAGTGGTTCCGGGTACCCAATAACTGCCTTGCGGAATTTATCTAACCTAAGTAATATTCGCGGACCTTCCTCCATCATGTCCTTAATAGTCCTCCCCCACAGAAGCTGCTGCTCATTGCTCAGTCCAGATGTTGCCATAAGATTTCTCTCAGGTATCATATAGTAAGGCAGTTGCCTTGTGGATATAGCGGTTCGCAATATATCAAGTCCCTCATGGAGCCAATGAAACAAACTTTCGGAATGGAACAAAGAGGATTTGTTGTTCTTCGCAAGCCATAACACGATATTCTTCATTGTGTACGATGTGATTTCTTTCATCTTCGGTTTCAGTATATCCTTAGCGATCATTTTAAGCAACATATATAATTTGATATGAGTGTCGTTAAGACTATTAACAAGTTCCGTTTCTCCAGTATTAAAGCAAATCCTCCATTCCACATGGATGTGTTTGCTGCCTTTAAAGCCGATCGGAGTAACAAAAGCTCCCATCGCAACCACTTTCTCTACAATATCTGATGGTGGCCAGTGACGAGTTCGATTGGCCCATGCCTGCAACATGTTTGGACAGTGACAGCGAATGGCGTGTACCCTATCATTTTTAAAAGGACCATTAGACCATGACAACGATGGACCAGCTTGTGGATGGCTGACCGTACTGGATTCTAGTGGAAAGTTTCTGAAATGATCTACAAATAGGGCACTGCTTAATAAAGTGTTGCCACATTCATTTTCACATAAGGAATCGGGAATAGCAGAAGTGCCTGCAGGTGCAAGTCTCCCAAATAGTACTATACAATATCCCGCAGTTGTCATTTTGAAATCCATTTCTAATATAGTGATGTGATAAGGGATATTGTTTTGGTCACAACTGTTTTCCAAACACACAGCATTTGGTAACACATATATTGCGTCAGTATCGCTCTCAAATAAACATGTCAGTCCCTCCGCCTTGCTGCCCGCCGTGATGAATAACGGCAATCAATTGTTCCATGTATTACGCAGCCTATCACGCTCTTTGTAAGAGTCTCGGCGTTTCTGTCTGATCTCGGGTCCATACCCCAGGATATTCATAATGTTGTTTGTTTCCCGGGATTCATCTTCATACACATACTGTTACGAAATAAAAAATGAATTCAGTCACTAAATGTGCATAATACAGCAGCCTGCAATTTTTCTTTAATTTATCTTTATTACAATTCCGTATCTCTTTCATAATCATAATTATAGGAGGCTCTTTTCTTTAAAATTCAAAACCATTATGCAAATTATGCAAATTTGGACATTTTAATTTAATTAATGTTACTGGATTTGCTCACATATTCTCTTGTTTTTTTGCATTAAAGGTACGGAGTAGATTCAAACGTATACTTGGAATTTATGTATTTAGAAGGTATAAGATGTTTGATATAACGTTATAAATTTATTTAATTAGATTCAATATGTACAGGCAACAACGGAGTGACCTATATAGGTTCAAATATGTTATATAAAACTCGATTCTTTTTAAAGATTATATTGGTATTGATATACGATAATGTTAACAAATTCATGTTTAAAAAGAAATTTACTAAAACATATTAATGTATTTTCATCTTACAAAAGCAAATAGTTAAACATACAAATACTACATTCTACGTGCTGGTAATACACATCCTCTTAAATATATGAACATTATATGTATCAGAGTCTGAATAAATCTTTTATTTGAATAAAGCGGGTTACATTTACAGTTTATCCAATGATCTTCTTATCAAGAATATTCTAGTATATGGTAAAAAATACGTGATTAAACATTATTTGATTACCATGAAAAATGGACTGCTTAGAAGTAGTAGAACTTAAAATAGTTTAAGCTGTTTTTGACAGTTTTTTTTAAATTTAACTCTTGTTGACATAGACAGAATATTGCTGCTGTTATTCATTTATTTCCAAAAAGATTCAACAGTAACTTACCTTGATTGACTGAAAAGCCGTGGAATTCATTCCGTGTAATTTTGAACAGACCCTTCCGCTATCTGTAATATGAACAGAAATATCGATTGTACCAAATGGTCGAAGGGACACTCTGCCGACTAAACAAATATTCAATATAGCCTTTTTCTGAATTATACAATATCATAAATGCATCACTGCTTTATCTTTGCCAATATTTGGTCAGCACACCATAACATTTAATGCTTTTAAAAAGTAGGTGTTACTTTTGAATGAATGGGAATTTTGTGAAGTTGTGCAACATATATGCACACTGTTTAAAACAGTAATGTGTTAACAAATAATCATTGATTTATCGGCGTGATTTCGATTGTCAATGGAATTATGGTTTCTTTTACCTATAACGTATCGATCTAATACACTATGCATTTAATTTGTTCTCTTAATGTTGTTATTATCATACTTGCTAGTGACAGTAGTCACAACATCATTTAAAGTGTACGTATGAAATTTGTCATAAATAAATTTATTCTTACTCACTTTTGACTGATATTATGCGGAGAAATAAACTGGCAAAATGAATCTGAATTGAAAACAATATTCTTATTATTTAGGTTTAAGTTAAGTAGTTTATGTAGAGTAATGAAAGTCCACATGCCCAGGTAAGGCCTTGAATAAATACGGTGTATTATCGTGTTCACCAGCCCAGGTAAAGCTTTCAATACGGAACGATTTGTTATCCATGCATGTTATACAACGGTTCTATAGACATGTGCCCACTAATAGTTACTCTCACCTGTTCAAAGAAATAAACTTTCGAAATCTGACTTATAATCATTATCGATTGTTCTTTTTGATAAAGCGGCATTTTGTCTAGCGACACTATTTGAAAGAGGATCGGTCCCGATTTGTATGGATGTATAACATGACAAAACCATGTTTTGAAACTGTATAATTCATATGGTTCACATTCAACTAGCTGTTAGCTGGACTGTTACTTTCTAATTATTTGACTAAATTTTGGAGGGCTTTTTTGATTACTTATTCGTATATACCGCTAACAACATACATGTATATTTGAATAATTAGGAAACACTCCATACGCACGATACAGCATATTTCATGTGTTACAATAAAATTAAAAACAAACTTTTTTTCGCGCGATCCAAACGATAGCTAGAAACGGTGCTACTCATTTCATTGTTCAAAATGTGAGCAGACTAAAATGGAGAGCAACAATAAACATTCAAAGATATCAAAGGAGATCGTAATTGTCAAGATTTATATTTAAAACAAATGTCGGCTGTTTTATATTAGCTTTTTTAAATTACTGTCATGTTTTTATGAACATGGCGTGCAATGCTTTTCTTATGCCTCAGTCACAAATAACGCGTTCGACGGCCGATGTGTCCGATCTCCTGGCATCGGGAAGACTAGACACGTCGGAGCCGTCCGCCGTCCGATGAGTGAAACATTTTAATACTTAAGTCACTAATACAGACCGTTCGATCAGCGGACGATGCAATTTTCCGATCATCGGGCTGGCGCCCAGCCGATGATCGTACGGTCACCGAGACATTTTGTAGCATTGTGCGGCGCCCAACATCGGATTCGTTGTACGTGTCTCATGACGAGCTCCGTCCGGCGTCTGTCAGTCATCGGGCGGAGGTCCTCCGGCCATCAGACGGTCGCCGGCCGATGTTTATGTCCCAGGGAAATAACTCGATTTTTGCCGACACACGTACAATGAATCCGATGTCGGGCAATCGCCAGGCGCTAACCCGGCGTTGATCGTCAGATCTTCTTTCGATCTCAAATCGATTCCATCCCAGGCACGACGTAGGGTAACATTTTCAATGAGACTTAAATTAATCCAGACGCTGCCCGATGCTACAAAATGAACCGGTGTCCGTGCGATCATCGGCCGGGTGCCAGCCCGATGAGTGTAAAAATACGTCGTCCGCTGATCAGACGGTGATCGATCTCTATTTGTGACTGAGACACTCAGAGTTGAATGAAGTTTACGCCGATGACACATTCCAGACGTGTAAATTAAATTTGTGAACAGTTCATAAAGTTAATTCACGTGCAAACAATACTTGTATTTAAATATATGTTAAAACAGTCTTAGCACATTTGTATTCGAATTGTATTAGGATTATGAAAAATATTACTAAATTTAGATATTTGTTCTACCTACACTTTCCACTTTACTTATTAACCTAAGTTTCTGTGATGGTATCTGCAACAATTATCGCTTGTTCTTGTTTTAAACTAGAATAATTGGAAACCGTACATTCAGTTTAACGCAACGTATGTCATTTGTCAGTTAAAATTTATTTTCAACAACCATAGTATGTACCTTAAATAACCAACGTCTAACAGACACAGTATGAGGCTCAACTAAAATGATGTTGATCAAGAAGCATATAGCAGAAGAATATGTTATAGACAAAAAACTAAACAAAGTTTACATACAGTTAAAAGATGTAATTTTACCAGATTTTGTAGCGAAATAATTTATCAACTGCGTCAGGAAAGCTTTGAATCCATGGCGATCGAAAATCCTAACATATTTTTTCTGATTGTATGTCAATTGTTAATAATTACGTGGCATTCGCCTGTCTGAGTATTTAAACGTTCGACAAATGGTTACATATAATAATAGCTTGTCAACTTGCGCACTGCGACAAAAACTTCATCGTGATGTGTCCCTATAAATAGAAATGAACGGACTCGTGATATCCATTGTTTGCAATAAGGATACGGAACATCTCACATTTCAATCGCCGTTAGTTTTAACCATTAATTGAATGACTTGGCTTTCAGGTGTATTTATGTTTTACCAGGACGTATTGTAGTACACAACGCATGCTAAAACTAAAGACATTGTTGAAAACAAGCGACTGAATTAAATAACGTGAACACGAACATTATCTAGAAGCATGCTTTCAACACGGACCTTTGGTTCAAATCCCGTTCCTGTAGATGAGATTTTCATGTATTATTGTGTTGGTGTAATAAACATGTAGTACTTGGTTCTGTTTTCAAGTATGTGAAGACGTTTGCCGTAAACGCCCGTTGAACAGGTATTATCTTGGTTAAGAATTAACTTTTTAAACCATTTCTGTCTGAGCTTTTATGAGGACGAATTGGTTCATGATTACAACCAATATAAACAAGTATAGATTATTATCTTACCGTAGATTTTTATTAACTTAACAAACTTAAGCCCATGTAAACCCATCTGTGTGAACCATTGCTTTGTTTTGGTGTGACATTTAAATCTCAGATGACGAATGTTTACAACAATATTTTCCGCTTCTTAAACTTCCTTGTTTCAGGCCGTTTATCAGCTTTCAGGTCCGTATTGTTCTACATGTTTGAAGTATTGATGTACATATTGCAGAATAAAAAAGAGATATGCCAAACTAAACAACCTTTTCATTTGTTTACATATAGTTTCACGTATTTCGGGATTATCTATTAAGTTTCCGAGCTGATCATTTCAGTTTGTTGCGGAGATATATGAATAGTGTTTTAAAGAAGCTCATCGTATTAAAAATACATCACTTAAGTTTCGAAACGATAGTTTTACAGATGCGGCTACACGTGTGTTCACGGTTTCGCATTTTTGCTGTATATTTACTAGTCAACACGTCTTTTCAGTCTATCATTGTCTGTCATTTTGTAAAATATGACTTACACACCTATGTTTGATCATTTTAATGCTCGACCATTGATTGATTACATGTTGTGATAAATAGCTCTTTGCATTCTACCGTAACTGCGTATGTCCCTTTGAACATATGGCAAAAATCCGGGATTAGGTCTGTTTTATACATAATAACTGTTGACAGTACTACGCAGATTTCATAGAGAATAGATGAACTTCCATTTGAATGCAAGTACTCGCAAAATGGTCAGTTTTTTACTGCAGTGATAAATAGTAAACAACACATAACCTTTTTAAAACAAAGATTTTTGATAATATCAATAAAGATATGTTCAATGTAACTGTATTTCTTTCTTAAATGTCCCTATGGGGAACGTATTCTGTCTACCTTAAAGAGACTTGTTCACAGATTGTCAAAGTACCACATTATCATCTTCAATCAAGAATTAATGCATTATATTCAAACTAGCAACTTTACAATCATGAGTTTAAAACATGTCAAAGAATGTCAGCATGTGTATTGAAAGTCTATTCAATATTGTTAATGGAATTGCTGACGAATCGATGAACATAATTAAAGAATACCAAGTTCAATCTAAGTATGTTCAGTAAGATTAAACACCGTTCTTTGAACCATGGACGGATACAAAGACAGAAAGACATAACGGTCGGATATTTTTTATTATACCATTAACGATATAATGTATCTGTATCCTGTTTATAATGAAAAACGTAGTCTGTCTATCTTAAAGAGACTTGTTCACAAATAGGCAAGGTACCACATTATTATCTTCAAACAAGAATTAATGCATTGTATTCAAACTAGCAAATTTACAATCCTGAATTTAAAACATGTCAAAGAATGTCAGCATGTGTAATGAAAGACAATTGGCGTATAGTGCCATTCCAAAATTTAAATGCGCAATCCGTATTTGCTAAACAGGGACAACAATTCCGCCTATACTGGGTTTTCGTTTGAAGAGAACTCCTTTATATGACAAATTTCATAAAAGCGAAAAGCCTCGTCCATGATTAGCCTGTGCTGACTGTACAGGCTTATCTGGGATGAAACTACGCAGATGCATAAAGCACAGTTTTACCAGAGCGGCTCATTTGAGTGTCGAATAGGATCAATTAACAGTGTACACCATTTCAGTTGAGTTATCGACTATATGAATTAGTAAAGCGGTGCATTGTGTAAAATGTATGCCCTACGAATGAATAACTAATTATTAGTGTCACGCCTGCTAAAAGTGTGCACGGGACAACCTTGTATATATATATTCAAAAAACACGGTTTATTCAGGTTTATGTGTTCAGCAGCAATTAAAAAAAACTTATTCGAATGTATTTCTTTGTTTGGTAGATATCCATCTTTTAGACATCCTTATAAAACAATCGTGCCCGATGCACACCCGTACATTCGAATGCCATGGGGGTTACCATTATATTGTAATGTTGTTGAAATACCGAATCTGGTATGCTTGCACTGTGTTTCCCACTCAATCTTACATAACTTTATTAAAACACCTCATAATGGCGTCTTGTTATCGAATATACCCACGTGTTTGTACTTGCATCAATATAGTTAAAAGTGCATTGAAAAAAATGTCAGAAGTCTTTGTGGGTTTCATATTTTTAGTACGAAGCAAACGGTTTTTTGTTGGTGTAGTTGTTTTGTCGTTTTTCTTTTATTTTGGTTTCCTTGTCTTGGTGATGGTGGTGGTTGAGGTGGGGTAATTAGATAAGCATTAATTTGAAAGCCGACAACGATTTCTTTGCAGATTAATATAATATATAAGTTAATTATGGAAAAGACCCTTATTAAAATAGTGTTGAATGACTTAATGTGCTACAAGAAACATTCTTAAGTAAGCACATGCTCATTGAGTGTGGTGGTATCTTACGCCTAATATGATATGAGCCGCACATGCTAATCAGGTACGAAACTTTCCGCTTTTATGATATTGTTCGTTTCAAGAACGTCTCTTCTTGGCAAAAATCAAGTTTATGCGGACAGTGTCGTCCCTGATTGGCCTGTGCTTTAAAAAAAAAAATCTAAATACGCAAATAAATCTGAACATTTCGTTAAATGCATATAAACAATATATATCAGAAAAAACGTCTACTTGTTCAACCACTGATACTCTCATTGGCATTACACAAACATGTTAATGACAAACTTTTAAGTTATTCAGGCATTTAATATTACACGAGTTTGTTGGTTAAGTTGTGAATATATTTATTCAAAGCGCTTTTTAAAAGCGAGATCTAAATTGTCGGTTAAACGCTGAAAGTGAAAGCTTTTCAATTAATAATCTTATGAGTAAAAGTGTAAAAATATGTTTGCATATAACTTTCCGATAAACAGTTTTTATCGTTATATATATATATATATATATATATATATATATATATATATATATATATATATATATATTATAGTGTTGTTAATCAGAATTAAATATTGTAATTTGCAAGTCATGATCTTCTTTATTTTTGTTGCATTAAGTAATGCGATATGGGTTTACGTTCCATATACTATCCAAGCGATTTTTTTTATTCAGTTTTAATACTTTAGACACAAAACTGCAACAGGAATATGTTGTGAGATCATTAGAAAAGCACACGTTTAGGGAGAACAACCCGTACTACTGAGACCGACCCTTACGATATGCATGATGATCAACTCAGAATGCTTAGCCAGTGCATAGCTCGAGTACTAGCTGTATACGGAGGTTTTACTGTTTCTTCTATTACTATTTCTATTGCTGCTGCTACTTATACTACCACTACTAATAATACTATCACTTATGGTGTTTCTACTGCGGCTGCTGTAGCTAATTTCCCACTATCCTATTATACTGCTACTACTTTTACGACTACTTCTTCTCCTTCAACAACAACAACACCCACAACAACAACAACAACTACTACAACGACTACTACCACTACGTGTTCAACTCCTTCTTCTACTACTTCTACTACTGCTACTATTTTCATTGCTTCTTATACTCATTAGAGACGCCAAAATGCTAACGAAAGTACGACGTATTTTTGTGTCCTTGTGTCCTGTATCGACGCCTGTAATCCCGCATCGCGAACGATATAGAAAATAGAAGCCACCATACACCCAGCCTTTAAATACTTGTGTATTTATTAAAGAAATACTTGTTTATCGGTGTTTTTTTTTCAAAATAAAGAATCATACATGTTTTACGTATGTATTTATTGTTTGGTTAAACAAGTATTCAAGTATTAATGAAAGCGTATATTAACATCAAATATCTTTAACTATATCACACACAAAATAATTGTATGCTGATGTGAAATTCTTAATATGCTTTAAATATTGTAATAAGTTATTGTCAATTATTAATAAAGAAACCAGAAGCTTACCATTTCATTAAAAACTGCAGACATGATGTTGTGTAAATGTTGTGGCTATAAAGTCTTTGAAATGCAACTTGATTGCAAGCCACGTTTTAACATATACATTTTCTACCAGATACAGAGCCAACTCTGTTTTCTAGTCTAAGTCAACTGCTAGGGGATGAACGTTCCAATGTTTATCTCGTTGACTTGATTGGATTTGAAACAGAGCCATTAATAGTTATTGGTAAGTGTATGTTGTTGTTGTGTATTATATAAAATATGCACTGCAACGCTATACATATTCATGTCAATGTATGATTAAAGATGATTATGACATCTTTAGCAACAGACAATAAAGCAAATTGAATTTTCTCATAAAAGGTATTTTATAATATGACATAAATACGCTGTCAAACATATATGAACATGTTTTTCGTAATTTGTTAGTGTATTATATTCCTATGATAATCAATAATGTACACGAATACTTATACAATGCTGTTATGTCGTTATGTAATGTATTCAATTGTTTGACGTTCACAGTAACATTATGTAAGCTCAGATTATTCAATGTAGAATGTAACATGTTACTTGTATCGCATTTTAATGTGTGCGAATTGTTTCGCTATAAAAAGTTACATGTATGGCATTGAATGTATGCGAATTATAGTGTCAAATTGTTTCAGAGACGGAATGGAAATTATTCCTCAGAGCTCAGTTTGCTTTTGACATAGTTTGGTTATGGGCCAGAAATACGGCGTTCCAGGATCGACATGTACAGAAAAAGTGACAAACAATTTACAGCACTGAACCAAACTGAGGCCTTACTCATTCCAGGAAGCAAGGCTGACCTGCGTTTTTGAAAGTGACTGCGATACTATCTTCGTTTGTGAATGGCAATTGCCTTGGAAGAAGGTATTGAAATACAAACGATTCCAGACGAAAAAACAGTATTCAGAACGGAGATGGATGGCGTTTTCCCTGGCCATTTTATACCTTTTCTTAAGCGGAAAGCCCGTAAGTTGGTAGATTTCATTCGTAAGGCCCTTTGATATGATGGCAGTGGACGTGTGATACTCGGCAGCGATCGGTATGTTGATACGAGATTATCAACCCTGCGTGCACCAAATGAAGTACGCCATAAACGAGCAAGGCCGTCTATTCCGTGGTCACTCAGCTGAGGTTTGCAAATGGATAGACTATAAGTTTCTCGATGCCGATGCCCATCCATTTTAAAGAGATGAGCGGAAAGACGGCGTGTTTGGTCATCGTCTGATGTCGTCAAGAACGCCGTATTAACGGGAGCGTCTCGGTCACCAGTAGGATTTAAAGGAAGCTCAACTATGATTGTGGAGTAGAGCATTTGTTTCAATAATGGTGATACTGATCTTGTTAGGAATTTAAATGACACTCAGATCAAAATATATGTTTTGTTGAAGATGAATGTGAAATCTATTTTAAAACCACTTCATAAAAATCATGCACACCACAGGTAAAGTTTAAAAGAACAGTTTGCTCTTTTGGTTACGTTAAGGTCGTTGTAGCGTTAGAACTGCAATATCAACTAGGCATCTGAAATAATATATGATTTCATACAGAAATCTCAAGGCTTGCGACTTGCACATGGAGCAGCAAAAAAAATATGGGAGTCAACAATCACAAAAATGTTCAATGAAGGTCCACGGATATTATTGCGATTGAATAAACTAAGACAGGCTTTTGTTTCGTACCCGCAACCACTACGGTGGTACTGCAAACGCCGAACTGAGCTGGAGATATTGAATCTAGCATGGCTTAACAGGGATACAGAATGCAGAGATAAGCGCGGTGTCATGGATGACTCTGAAAGTGTATTGTATTGTCGTTAGACAGCCATCGTGAGGGAAATACGTAATAGGCTATTCATGTTAAGGATGATAATTTTATTCATGTCCGAATGCTTATGTACGAACTATGTAAACTAAATGAATTGTCACCCTGACGAGTGGACGAGTGGATAATTACAGTTTCCCCTTAAAGAGACTGTCTACATCTTTTTTTTGCAAATTTAAATAATTTAGATTTACTCTAAATATAATGTTTAATGTTCTTTGTTACGACATGTAATGCATGTATGGTATTTTAGTATTGTTGTAACCACGTTAGCCCTATTAAACTGGGAACATAATGATTATGATACAAGTTAAGCTCAATTCTATAGTAAAAACAGTGTTGTCTATTAAAACATGATATCTTTGCATGTTTTGCTGTTTGATTTTGAATCAGGTTTATTCATTTCATACGCGATAACAATTGTTTAACAAACACAATGCGCATCTATGTTACTTATGTTAATTTTTACTGTATTTGGAATTTTGTATATTTATTATTTGCTTGTTGTACATGATAAGTTTTCATCGGCAATTTGTTTTACTTGAAATTAATTATTGCACATTTCATCAACACTTATAATTGTTTTCAACTTGGAAAAATAGTTTTCTAATTCCTAATCTGGCTGTTAGAAATGAAATATCTTATATTGATAAATGGCTAACAAGCAGCGTCATGTGCGGTGTGTATAAAATCTCCAATTGTTTCACACACATCAAGTAAAATGACAACACAAGATCGCTCAATGCTATATTACGAATTATGCAACCATTAACTGTGTTTGTAATCGTTTATTGTTTAAACGTATGAATTGTAATTACCAATGTACGGTTCAATTCAATCACAGAAATAAAAGAGAGAACGACAAAAAACATGCGATTATTTTCAAAGAAATTTAATGCACGATAATTGGGTAATTATAATAATACAGCCAACTGTTTCGCTTAATAATATAACATGCAGTGTTGTTTATATATTGTTACAAACACAACAGGGCCTCAAATAAAATACGTGGCTTGAGTGTCATATACAATTTTATGCCTTTTGAGTAAATATATAATCAATCATGCACAAAAATAATAGTGTATGCACACGTTGACATACATGAGAAAAGTGTATAATGAACCGAAGAGCAAAACAAGGTACGCGTATATGTTACATGCTACTACAAGTGTTTGATACTATATTCAATAAACACATCACAATTTATACGATACTAATCCCAAAGAAGGCAGTGACAGAATGCTCCAGTTCGGTCCATTAAAATAGCATTTAAATTATAACTATATATGTTACATAATACGCATGAATGACTATTTTTTGCTCAGGGTATGTACAACGTTAATGCCTCGGTCACACTGTCACGAATCAGAGCTACGAACGAGCTACGAATACTTTTCGGCAAAGTTCGTAGCTATTCTAACTGGACCGTGGCTCTCCGTACTTGATCATTTTACATTTCATTTGAAATCTCGATTGAATCGGTAAATAAATATAAGTTATCCCTGAACATAGTACGTTATAATTCGCAAAGCGCATGAACTGACGAATAAAGTTTAAATATCATTTTGTACGTGGCTTTAATTAACTATTTAAAAAAAAATAGAATCAATCACACATATATATATATATATATATATATATATATATATATATATATATATATATATATATATATATATATGTTCATTTTTTGATTTTGTGTTGTAATAAAGTAAATTAAAAAGTGTGCATAGACTTTTGAGTATACCCATATTTGCACCAGTGAGATCCTCACATGCAAATTTTATAATATCATGTGGACGGACAAGCACTTCAAAACTCAACCCAAACGGGCCTGACGTCCTCCTCAATTTACTTAGGAAACCCTAAATTAAAATAAATTTAAAATGGCTAAGATTATGTAACATGACACTCGCTCTACAATGTTTCCCTTACAATCAGTGTGCATATCATCATCATCATCTAAAAGGTTTAACATTTATGTTTAGATCAAAAATGCTTAAAATGAAGCGGCACTCGTTGTTGTTAATATCTATATGTAAAATTCACCCTGCTTACATGAATTTCCAGTGATTGACGTGTTCCAGTGTTGAAAAAATAAAATTGTTTATACATTCAGTTAAAGTATTTTTTTCTTGAATTTTAGTTTGTTGTCTGTTGACGTATAAGCAATTTTTTTAAATTCATGCAGATAGATGCATTACAAATCTGAAAATCTGCGTAAGAACAATTGGGTGTATTTTTTTAAATATTAATATATTTTGTTATCAACTCTAACGAGTTTCATTGTATATTCCCTTACCGGAGACTATTCACTAAACTAGAACAGATGAGCGCTATTTACGAAAGGAGAAAATATGTGTCTTGTTCTGTAAAAACTGGGCATAATGCATGTGCGTAAAGTGTCGTCCAAGATTAGCCTGTGCAGTCCGCACAGGCTAATCAGGGACGACACTTTCCGCTTTAACGGTATGTTTCGTTTACAAGAAGTCCCTTTTTACCGAAAATCTAGTTTAAGCGGAAAGTATCGTCCCTGATTAGCCTGTGCGGACTGCACAGGCTAATCTGGGACGACACTTTACGCACATGCATTGTGTCCAGTTTTCTCAGAACAAGACACATATATAGATATTTCCATAGAGTGATCGCCGTCTCATTATTTGTATTTGACAAAGGGGACATCTCGTTCATCTAGTTGTTATGTTCAGTGTCCGTAGTATAAAATTTCCCCATACGTTTTCTATGTTGTGTATGTTTTGTTGATTGACCAATGCGATTGTATTATGTTTTTTCAAGTAACCGTTTTTATGTTTGTTTGTTGTTCTGATGCGGGTGCTGGTGTTGTAGTTTGCTTGTTGTTGTTTTACCTGTTTGTAGATGTTGTTGCTTTTCAAAATTAAATTGAAAAATAAATTTATGCGAACATCTTATAACACGTTAAAACAAATGTATAGCACAAACAACGTGTACTTCTTCATGGCTCATTTAGTGCCAGTTGTATTAAGACGAATAAAAAATGAACACATTTAATATGAGATTATTTCTTCCTGCGTTATTTCATAGAATATGTTTATTGCTAGCAATGTTTAATGGCGCAATTAAAACGGTATGTTTATTGCTGATAGTAACTGATTTTCAAGTAATACTGTTCCTAGTAAAAGTGTTAAATTAAGATTACATGGAAATGTCGGATACATTCTCGTTAATTAATTGCTATATGTCTAGACTTCGTATTTCGTACCATATACATTTAGTTTTCCTTATACATGTTTAATCGCCTTAAGTATAAGACTCAGATCATTTTTGTTATCATTGGCAGCTCTGACGTACAAGTCCAGTAACATGATTACGCAATACATATATATAACTTAAGTAATTTTAAAGACAGGCATGGTTGAATAGATTGTTTTGACAGTTAAGTTATTTGTTTACACTAGTTGACCAATCAACAAGTGAATTCCAGCATTCGGATCGTCTTGACGTGCGTTTATTGAATCAGGTCTTTAAACTGTAAGGACACAACAAACAAATATTGCACCAAGCAACACTAAACTTAATTGATAACGAACAAAAACGACAGACCACAGAAGGCTCGTAACATTAAATCGGCCAAGATGTAATAGCTTTCATTATAATATAATAACTGTTGCCTTAATGATATTATTAAAAGCGGTATGTCGCATTTGTATTGCAATTCATATTCGACACCATAAAACAATATATTGCAGTCAAAGAAAGACGATTGGGGTAAAAGAGGTCTGTATTCAGGTGTAATGATATTTACATCGGTATCATTACTGTTCCATGCACATTTGAAACAAGTTACTTAATCATAAAATAAACAATGTGACATTTTGCGTGCACTGAATATGTACATATGATGAAGATTTCCTGTTAGATCCGTATTATGAATATCGCAATTTATGGTAGTAATCTTGATATTATTACCGGTCCCATTTTCGTTTAAGTGCACAAGTGCATACACATTGAATTTATAACCCAGAAACCCTGATAAGGACAATTAAGCCTTATGCGCACCCAACACAACTGGTTTCATCAGGTTGTAACAGTGTGCACGAATAACAGTAAAAGGAATAAAATCACCATTAAAATAAATAAACAAATACCACTATTTTAGTACAAATAATGAATACAAAAAAGTATGTCGCTACTTAAAATAAATACCGGCCACAGTAATTTAGTTCAAAAAATAAAGAAGAGCTATTAGATGACAGCGCTCTCGATTATTCGATTGCTTGACAGTATAACGTAAGTCATCATGGGGAAATTGTTCATATTCATTAAGGCCAAGGTAATATAGTCAAATACTCAGTGGAAGAGGACCATAATTGAAACATATTGATCGCTTATGTTTTAAAGAAGTTGTACTTTATAGACAATTCTGAGCTAAGGTATATTTTCCACAATCTATTAAAAATGTGTTAAAACATAAAACAAACTAATAAGATTTTATTTCAAGTTTGATAGCGATAGCTTGGGTTGGATGGTTTGACGGTCCTTCAAAAATAAAATAAATACATATTTGTGTGTTTTTTTACCATTAAAAAAAATTGCGCTTTTTGGTGGGTTGGGGGTGGGGTGGGGTGGAGTGGGGAGTATAATGTGGGTGTGTGGTAATTTATTAGATAATCTTGCAAAAATAAGGAAAATAAACGAAAAGCAAAAAAAAGGGGGGTCCTGGGGGTGGGGCGTGGGGGATGGTTTTGGGTAGAGTCCATTGTGGTATGTCAGGTAAGTGTTGTATTGTCAAAGTATGAATCAAATCTGACCATAAATAAAGAAGTTATGGCAATTTAAGCAAAATTTGTTAATTTGACCCTGAGAGTCAAGGTCATTCAACGGTCAAGGTCAAATTCAACTTGCCAGGTACAGTTCCATCATGATAGTAAGAAAGTATTTGAAGTTTGAAAGCAATAGCCTTCATACCTTAGAAGGAAAGTGGATCTAACACAAAATGTAACAAAATATTCAAAGTTACAAAGAAAAAATGGGCAATAATTCCGTTAAAATGCCAACCTGAGTTATGCAACTTGCCATGTACAGTCCCCTTACGATAGTTAGCTAAATTCTCCAAGTGTGAAAGCAATAGATATACTACTTTAGGAGTAAAATGGACCAAAACCCAAAACTTAAACAAATGTTCATTTATCTAAGTATAAAATGGACCATAAATCTGAAAAAATGTCAGTCAGAGTTATATAACTTTGCCTACACAGTCCCCTTATGATAGTTAGTAAGTGTTGCAAGTATGAAAGCAAAAGCTTTGGTACTTTAGGAATAAAGTGAACATAAACACAAAACTTAACACAATTTTCAATTGCCTAAGGACCATAATTCTTACAAAATGCTTGATACAGTTGTCTGCTCTTGTTTATAGATTGCGGTCATGTTGGTGAAGAAGTATGCAAAATATAAAAGTAATATGTCACGGTACATTGAAAATATTTGAGGTTGTACGCAAACTTAAACATTGATTTATCAATATTAAAATATACACATTCTAAGTGGAAAATGGACCATAATTTTTACAAAATGCTTGTTACAATTATCTGCTCTTGTTTATAGATTGGGGTCATGTTGGTAAAGAACTCTGCAAAATATGAAAGCAATATATCAAGGGAAATATAAAATATTTGAGGTGGTACGCAATCTTTAACATTCCAACGTTCACGCTCACGCTAACGCTAACGCTCTCGCTTACGCCAACGCCGGGGTAAGTAGGATAGCTCCACTATATATATTTCATATATAATAGTCGAGCTAATGACAGGCACACTATTTCATTACTAATAATGATTCCCAAGCACAATATTTGAGTAGAAATAATGAATACTAAGCACAATATTTAAGTAGAAATAAATGACAGAACACCATTTTTTTCATACATTTGACTGTAAAATAGAAAGGAACTTAATAGACAGGATATAATATCTATTCTATTTGACAATATTGTTAAAATGTAAAACATTGAATATTGCAAAAACAACAAAAATCACAGTAACGATCATTTGATCGATGTCAGTGTAATGTTTTTTCAGCTGATGTTATGCGATTTTCGGGCGGGTAATAACATGTGAAAATATGTATTGTTGACATATTTTATGACATGCTATACCTTGTTTCCAATGTAATATAACCAATACGAATATTTCTATCTTACACATGTGTAATATACTTTTTAAGCGTTTTCATTGGCTTAGTTTTCGTTCGATTGACCAATCGAATTTTGCTGAAATGACGTTGCAACGTGCAATGACGTCACGAACTGTAAAAACATTAGAGATTTATCATTATGTTTGCGTAAATATTTATTTAATTTGCTCATTTAAAAGCATGTGATAAAAAAGATCTGACACTCGTTGTCATTTCATACAATATTTTATTAAACTCGTCCAGGCAATTCGTTAGTAATCTCGCCAAAGGCGCGAGCCTAACACAATTCAGAACTAAACAATTCCTGAACTCGTTTACTTAAATATAGTATGATATGACTCGTGCCAGATCCTATATATATTGAAAGTGAAACTGTTCATACACCAACAAGAGAGAAACCTTATGATAATATGCCTTTTTATTTGTGACAAAAAATAAGTTGCGATAAAGTGAAACATAAAACAGATGAACTTGATGAGACAATTAACCACGCAACATAACAAAAAAGGAAAACAAATTGACTTTTTGCCTTTGAACGCTCTTTTCAAAGTATGGCGGGACCGGTTTTAACGATCTCAAAACCTCATACTTGGCCTAGAATTATTCTCAAAGCAGGTCAGTGTATCGAATGATTCAACATGAATAGAACAAAAAGATAATAACTGTTCATTTTCTATCATTTTTTATCATTGAAATACGCAGTGGTTGTATACAAACCACAGCACCAAAATTGTAACTTAAGAGCAATAAAATGAAACAGAAATAAGATTTTATTCAAATTTCCATCTATATATATATATATATATATATATATATATATATATATAATATATATATATATATATATATATATATATATATATATATATATATATATATATATATATATATATATATATATATATATATATACCAAACATCCTAATTAGGCAAAGCATAACATTGGTTAATATTCACACTTAATGCAGTACACACAAAAACACAGCAGAAGCCGTGTATGTAAGATAAATACCATCTAATTAAATGATGTATTTCAATTCTACAAGATTTGCCTGATACAGATAAAAATATTAATGCAAACAAATTTCGCTAACCTCATACTACATAAACACACTAACAAAAAGTGGCATTTTAATAAACCTGAAGTCAATAAGACATAGAAACAATTAGATATGCATGAAACTAATGAATGTTCGAGCTTGTTCTTAACTTGTCTATGCGTAACACCTATTAAGTATACAAATCAACAATCATGCCTTTGCAATGCCAGACGATTGCTTTATATTTGCGTAGTGCAGCCACGAAAAATATGCGAGAATACAACAATGTGACAATCGTAAGCAATATACATACAATTTATTGAAAACGTGGATAAAAAATTCCTAATGTGAACTGAGCGACCAAGAAAAATCAGTGACGGTGAACGCTATAAACTTGAGTCGATTTTCAGGTGTCAGATCACAAACTGAATATTGGGCCGTAATTCATTTAAGCATTTATCTCGTCCGTAACGTACATTGTGTGCATGTTTAAGTAATCACGCTATACTTCGAAACGTGTAAACAAATCGTATTATTGCTGGTCATTTCAATAAAAAAACAGAGGTATTAGAAAACGCCATCGACTAAACTCAGGTTCGTGTAATATAGATTTCAAAACTGTAATAGTTTATTAAAATGCTTCATTAATCGTTTTCACGCTAAATGTTGACTTTAGGAAACACGTAAGACTAAGATGCTATTTGTTGCTTCTTGTCCAATTATCATTAGCGATTTCCCATTTAACAGCACTACACACTGAGGCGACCAAAGGCCATCGTTTCCATCTGCCACTTTTACCAATCGATTCTGTTGCCTGTCGAGTTGCAGGACAATGCTGGAATCTTTCCCGCATAAAAACACCTGACCACCTGGTGCAACGTGCAATCCACGTGGGGATACCATGTCATGGGTTTTCACGAATGTGAGTTTGTTTCCAAAGATGTCTAGTACAAGCAATCCTGGACAGTCGGGTCCAGTCACGTAGATGAATTGACCATCACGGCTGATTGCACAGCGGGAAATTGTAACTAAAACAAATTTGTGTAAACTTTACCTTTATCATTTAGAGTACAAATGGTTTGGGTTAACATAGAGCTAAAAAAAACGCGTGTGTTCGAAAACATACAGTATTCGAAAAAACGTAAAGTTATTACGATAGTATTACTGCGAAAGAACCCGGATAAACAATGTAACATGACAGATGAAGGACAAAGAAAAAACAAAATATGCGCCTATATACTCACCCTAAAATTACCAAGGGAGCATAATATTGTTAAGACGTTTGTTAAGAAATGACTTTGTTTTACCTTGTCCACCGGCTTCCGTGTTTTTATATAACAGCTTTTTCTGTTTCCCATCAATAGAGTACTTGATAAGGGTCGACATTGTTGCCACATACAGATGGCCGGCGAAATATGCCATACCAGATGACTGTTTGCGAACCTCGATCGACTTTCCTGAACTCAGGCTTTCATTTTGGAGTAAGTAGAAATGAACTTTCCCGGTGGTGACCACTGCAATCTCGGTATCACCAATCGCGCACATATCTAACGGTATATCTGGTAGCGGCCAGACAGAAAAATTATCGAATGATTGGTTGAGAAGCTTTAAATGACTATTAGCAGCATCGGCCAGAACAATGTCTCCACATGGCAGCTCAAAAATTGCTGTGATATCGCAGTTACTTATATCAATTGTCATTTGAACCGTTGGTTTCTCCGTTACTGCGAATATATGTTCAACGCTTTTGACTGTTCCAAAGTTTTGCATTTTCAACAACATCTTATGGAGGTCTGTATCATCTGTAAATTGTAAAGCAATGTATACATATATTACGAATGTGATTCAGTATAAATAATTCAAAAGTAAGACAAGCATAATGATGAAACTGTCCTTCGCTTACTCTGTAATTTAACACAGTGTACATGAAAATATTAATATAATAATGTAATAGTTTGGTCATATTGTTGCCTGTTTAAACTAAAGTCATAACATTTAATATGTATTATATAAGATTCAATTTCAAAATAATTAAACCATTGAATTAGTATCATTGTTCATATAAACCATGAATCAAATACAAATGTCTACTTACGCTGAAAAACAATACAGCATCGATATCTTCCGTCTATATCTTTCAATAACATCCTTGTACGCAATAATAACGCTCTGCCCTTCGTAAGTCCAATAAACGCTGTTGTTTCATCGACTGCGTCAGTTTCTACGACACTGTAAAGTGATTTCAACTGGTTATAATAATGTGCGCATTGCGTCTTACGAGATGCAATGTCGTTTGTGATGGAAGATTTTAATATTTCGACAGCTTCAAATGATTGCTGCTGCAGTTTGTCGACTATGCCAACAAATTCATCCCTGCAATACTGTATATTTGTCTTAACCGCGTCCGCGTTGTCTTCTATGAGTTTCTCCTCTTCAGACAGTGCAAACATTTTTCGATCAAGAAATGACAACGACTCTTGCAATCTGGATGGCAGGGTAGAGAACTCTGCAGTCGTATGCACCCCCTTTGCTACTTTAGGCAGTTCTTCGATGTCTTTGCAAGCTCTGACAAAACAAAAAAAATCAAACTTATACTAAACATTAGAATTTTATGCAATTCAATACAATATAATACGAAAATGTAAGATAATGAAATGCAATGCAATACAACATAATATTTTCAATATTATGTAATACTATGAAATACAAGAAATTACAATGCAAAATAATTAAATACAAGGCAAAACAATGCAATTTGGTGAAATGTTATATTATGAAATATAATTCAGAGAAATTGAAGTCGAGACGAAACAACATGACACGATATGTACGATACGTTTAATAAGACACGATTTATCATATTAATTAAAATGATCGGCAATGTTGATACGATTATTGTTTCGAAGTACAAATTGAATGGTTGTTTGATACGCAGGCTCCTTTTTATAAACATTAAATATTACATTTTTAATCAATATAAAAACGTGTCTCTGTCCCACTTTTTGCGAGTGAAGAAAAATAATTAGTTAAAAGAAATTGTTAGGAATTACATGTGCATAATGCACGGCCGTATTAGCGTCGATATTCTGCTCCGATAACCGTTATGATGAAATCACGCTTGTTTCTTTTTTGTTCTTCGGAAATGATACTCGGATAAACTCATTCAATTTAATTTACAAATTGTCGCTATAAGTTAAATAATTATATTGTCCCGCTGACTACATTTAGCATCAGATGCTAGTTGTCAAATTATCTGCCTAATTATTAAGATAATATATTGAAATATTCTGGAAATATATCTGGTTGAATGTGCATTGTTTTAATGGATGCATAGGGAACTAAAATGCTTATTTTTAATTCAAATTGAGTCATGATTCATCGGCTACATAAATAAGGCGTTAAACATCGCAGACGCTCTGAAAAACAAATCGTCATTAATTTCTATAACTAGAAAATGCGATCGTTGAGTTATGTAATAATGCAAATTAGACTGCGACAATTAACTGAAAATCGAAGATATATTTTTAACGACCTGGCCGGTGTTAACATTTATTCAAGTACGGAATTGCTCCAAAATACGGCCATGAACTCAAACGATAACGAAAATAAATAACGTAGACGATAGAATATAATTTAGTATGAAATCTTGATGTAAATTGTGAACCATTCCAATTTAATTTACTTCGAACAAAAATGATTCAAATGACATAACATTCAATACTTATCAGTAGTTGCTATAACAATGAGTTCGCGTACGAGTACCATTGTTCAAGTATGTAATGCCCAAGACCTTGCAGTGGCGATCACAATGATGATTTTGATCAATTCTACCATTGCCCATATGCACAAAAATACTACCTGTGTATTGTTGAATTGCAAATGTTGCAGCAAAGAAGACCATCTTCTTCACAGAAAGACATCACATCCTGTGACTTGTGTACGTCACATTTTCCAAGCTCAAAACTCTCGCCGCTAGCACACTCTTGTTTGAATGCCTCTAAGCTTACCTCTGATATCGACTTGGTTGTACGCTGGTATATCTCTAAATTATGGTCACTTATTGGAGCACTCAACACATTTCTTTTGTCTTTGTCGAATTTCCATGATATTTTATGCCTTTGAAACAAGTCGTCGTGTTTACTCACGCAGCTGGTGCAATATAACTGTTTACAGTCCTTGCAGAAGTGTCCTTCTTCTGCATTCAGTTTGCTCTTCAAACACGCAAAACAGTTTCTTGCATTGTCCTCGTCCGTACCTTTCTCAATGCTTGGTATTTCACACGCAGCCATGACGAAGCTGTCTGTTAAAAACAAGAAGTCGTAGTTATAATGTTTTTATCGGGACTGTAATCATGGGTGAAAACGATAAAAGATGAGACACAAATTAAAGACGTGTTTTTCGGCCCAATTTATGTTTTATGGTGTAGTTATTTACCAAGTTGTCTAGTGTCATAAAACGAACGTTAAAACGTTAAAACACTTCTAGTGTTTGTAAATCACCAGATTATTCGAAAAGATTTTTGAAGTATTTTAAGAAGTAATGAAATTTGAAATTTCTTCACACAATTATGATGAGCTATCTGATTGCTAAAGACTTAGTTTAGCAGCAAGGCACTTAGACACGTTATGTGTGGTTAAATAAGCTTAAAACAATTTCAATGAACAATATAATTTTTGTTGCAGACAATTTTAAATATTTACAAACGTTGCACCAACCACACAAAAAAGGCAGAGATGTCCGCCTCACAACTATCACTTCAAAATGTTGAAGTTCATACAGGTTTTATTTATCTTCAAAACTTAAAAATGACATATTATTCACAACACCTTTAAATATACAAAAACAATTGTTTACATAGAATCCCAAAACAAATTTAAAAGCATCCACATGAATGTATTTCAATTTAATTAGTAGTTAACTTTGCATAGGACCGCTTCTATGAAAGTAAACGGAACATTAACTTTTTGTTATACGGAATTCAAGTCCAATAAAAGCAAAATTAAACTACACTATGTGCAACCAGTTTGTACAAAAAAACTCTAATACAATATGCCTGGTATTTGTTCTCTTATTTATCCTATCGTATTTAATTGCACACGTCTTCGTAGAAATGTCATCTTTTCTGTTTTATCAAGTTTAGAACAAATATTGAAGGAACACATATTTTATGACACACTTGGAATTCTCTATAGGCATTTTATATCCAAATACAGAATAATAAACTACATGTATACGTGTCAACAGTAGAGATGACTGTCTAGCTTCCGAATAATTTGTTTTAAAAAATAACTCAGGGCTTGAGTAAACTAACTTTAATTTTGTTCTGCCAAAGTTACGGCAGAGACAACAATTGTCAAGCTATTTATGGTATAATTGTACTTTTGACACTGGGTATCACTGCTTTGGCAAAACCTTCAAATTCGATTCATATACATTTAATGGATGCCTGGCTGTTCACAACACTTCAGTTGGGTCGAAATTGAGATTATAAAATTATTAAGTTAGATCAAATAATTTATCAACATCAAGATGTGAAATTTAATTATTTAAGTTTCAACACTTTGGCGCCTGCGCACTCATGGTAGAAACAATATCACTTACACCTTGTTGTATCGTATAAATAGCTTGAATAACGTAAACATATTATATGGAAGTGCGCATACATATACATTTATAACCCAAATATTATACTAGGCATTCAGTGCAACACATGTTTCATCAGATTATTAGGTACATTAGAATAAAATAGTTGTACAACACGTCTGTTCAAAAGTTAATAGCACACAGAATTGAACAATACTTAATAACTTATGGCTTAATAAAATGATAGTATTGATTGAATTGTATATAAAATTGATAAGTACAATGCTAAAAACAATTAACATGATATCGCAGGCTATGTGTGCGGTTTGTAAGTTATATTTACAAGTACATTTATAAAAGTCTTTAGACAACTAACTACACAGTAATAATCGTTCCATCGACGATCTTTTAATGTATTGATCGATGCTGATGACCCATACCATTAGGTCAGTCTCAACGCATCGGACAGTGGGCTACACCACACCGTCTCTCTGATGTACGTAGGCGGCCGGCATATTGGATTTGGAACTACTTTAGAAAACAAGATGGCGGCCTCCTCGTAAAGAGGAAAAATTAAAATGTGTCTTTTAGCTCGTCTTTTTCAAGATAACATTCTTTAAGTAATAATTTAATGTAGGTCTGTGAATTCCCACAACGTACTTAAAAACTTGTTGAAATTTAAAGATGCCATTACTGACATACTGATAGGATAACTTATAGTAATGACATCGAGTAAATTTAAAATTAAATCGACTGTTTTCGATATATTTTGAATTTTTGTGAGATACGAGGATTGCTTACATAAACTTGATAAAGTATGAAACACATCACTCATTGTATGAGTATGGATGGCCGAGTGGTCTAAACGGTAGACTTTTACTCCATGGGGTCAATGGTTCAAGCCCATTTGAGGGTTACGTTTATATTTTGATTCAATTTTATTCTTGTTTTTTTATTGCAGCTTTTTAGATCCCATGTTTGCATTTATCAATAAAGCATAGAGTCTATAACGAAAAAAATAATTTGGGGAGTTCTTATGTTATAGTTAGATTTTGTGACTTATCAATTTATAATATATGATATATATTATGTATTTAATAACAAACTTCAATACATGTCTAATCTGGGAAAACGTCCCTTTGAAATTGCTAGTTTTCCTCTTACATGCCCTTGTATTTTAAGATAGAATACTTTCCTCTTCAGAGGAAAGAGGTATGGGTTTGAATCCCATCGGGGGCTTCAGAGGATGATCCATTTTGAGACAAATGTTAATATTTGCTTTAGTGTATCCCAAAATTAATCTAATATTAAATATACAACTGTGAAAGATAATTCAAAATAATGTTTGTTTCTATATACATTGTGATCCATGGACATGAACATTCAATTATGCAAGAAACATGTATGATTTAAGGGAAGAATACGACAGCAAACTTAGAATAGACATTCATTTTAGATTGTTAAGTAACTAAAACTATAAATGTTGTAAAGCTTGTGTATGCCGTCATTGCTTCTGGACAGCAGAACAGTTAAGGCATCAATGATTACTCTTTTTCTTTAGAATCAACATTAATGCATTATTACTTAAGCAAAGTTGAACTTTTTAAAAACTCTATGAATTGGGAACTGAATTTTTTTATGTTCGTTGCTTGCAATTTACCGGTACTGAACATAATGTTACTGGTGAACAAATGCCTTCTCTCTTTACACTTTACAAGGAGATGGTGTTTTTCATAAATATCCAGGTTAATTTGTATAAATACCGGGTAAGACCTCGTAACATATTTATATACATGTAAGCACTACATTTATGATGATGACCTTATGTGTTTTCGCTGTAAATTTACAGAGAAAATATACTACAGCCACATGTCACCAGAGTTGTTAAAAGGGCATTTAGACAGTATTGTCCCTGACTTTTGCCCATTTTGACATATTCTTATAAACAAGAGGGCCACGATGCCTTATGGTTAAGGACAAGAAGATATTTAAAGTGTTCACAAAATAGGCACTATATAAGCATATAATCGATTTTGTGGCCCCCAGGGCAGGGTCAAATTAGACCCCTGGGGCATAATTTGAACATACTAAGTAGAGGACTATACAATATCATTACATACCAAATTGTGTAGCCTTAGGCCTAATGGTTATGGGCAAGATTTTTTTTAAAGTTTTCACAAAATAGGCATTATATAAGCATATGTTCAATTTTGTGACCCCCGGGGCAGGGTCAAATTTGACCCCAGGGATAAAATTTGAACAAATTTGGTAGAGGACTATTAGATGTAACTACATACAAAATTTGATAGCCCTAGGCCGGATGGTTATGGAAAAGAATATATTCGAAGTTTTCACAAAATAGGCCTTATATAAGCATATGTTCAATTTTGTGACCCCCCGGGGCAGGGTCAAATTTGACCCAAGGGATTAAATTTGAACAAATTTGGTAGAGAACTATAAGATGTCACTACTTACCAAATTTGGTAGCCCTAGGCCGAATGTTTATGGACAAGAATTTTTTTAAGTTTTCACAAAAAAGGCTCCATATAAGCGTATGTTCAATTTTGTGACCCCCATGGCAGGGTCAAATTTGATCCCAGGGGCATAATTTAAACAAACTTGGTAGAGGACTATAAGATGTCACTACATACCAAATTTGGTAGCCCTAGGCCCAATGGTTATGGACAAGAAGGTTTTAAAGTTTTCACAAAAAATTAGCCCTTTATAAGCATATATTCAATTTTGTGACCCCCGGGGCAGTTTCAAATTTGACCCCTGGGTCATAATTTCCACAAACTAAGAAGAGAACTATAACATGTCACTACAACCAAATCTGGTAGCCCTATGCCATACAGTTATGGACAAGAAGTTTTTAAAGTTTTCACAAAATAGGCCTTATATAAGCATATGTTCAATGTTGTGATCCTCGGCGCGGGGTCAAACTGGACTCAAGGGGCATAATTTGAACAAACTTGGTAGAGGACTATAAGATGTCATTACATACCAAATTTGGTAGCCCTAGGTCCGATGGTTATCAACGAGGAGATTTTGAAAGTTTTCACAAAATAAGCCTTAAAGAAACACTTTTCAATTTTGTGACTCCAGGGGCAGGGTCAAATTTGACCCCAGTGGCATAATTTAAACAAATTTGGTAGAGGACTATAAGATGTCTCTACATACCAAATTTGATAGCCCTAGGCCCAATGGTTATCAATTAGGAGATTTTGAAAGTTTTCACAAAATAAGCCTTAAAGAAGCAATTTTCAATTTTGTGACCCCCGGGGCAGGGTCAAATTTGACCCCAGGGGCATAATTTAAACAAAATTGGTAGAAGACTATTAGATGTCTCTACATACCAAATTTGATAGCCCTAGGCCCAATGGTTATGGGCGAGAAGATTTTGAAAGTTTTCACAAAATAGGCGTTAAATAAGCAATTTTCAATTTTGTGACCCCCGGGGCAGGGTCAAATTTGACCCAGGGGCATAATTTGAACAAATTTGGCCAGTGAAGCTAAAAACTGATTTCTTTGTTTTGCGTGCAAAGGGGATGGAGGAACATTTGTTGGTGCCTTTAAAAAAAAAGTTGTTTCATTGTGTGGAAAATTGAGTTAAAAAATGAATACACAATGCCTAATATGTGGCAATTTCCAACAATGTCTGTGGTTTTTCGTGTAAAAACAAGAGATGTGTTTGTCAGAAACATAATGCCCCCTATTGCGCCGCTTTGAAGCCGTAAATTTGACCTTTAAGGATGACCTTGACCTTTCAGTACTCAACATGTGCAGCTCCATGAGATACACATGTATGCCAAATATCAAGTTGCTATCTTCAATATTGCAAAAGTTATAGGAAATGTTTAAGTTTTCGGACAGACAGTTAGCACATATAAGTTGGTTTTACAAATTCACTGAGTGTAAACATTGGGCACTTATATAGCTCAAAGTGACCGGGAAACAAATTCTTGTGTTCTGATTTACATGCATGTATTTACACTTGCAAACTTCAAAGTAAAGAATGGTAATTGTTCTCTTATTGCCAACAACTGCATAAATCTTAACATTGTAAATTGGTTGTTTTGTCTTTATTACTACTTTTGTACATTCTTTTGTATTGCCCTCTTTGTATTAACTTTCAACATTCCAGTAATTGTAGATATCAGATGTTTTGTGATGTAAATGTGTAGGGTTCTTGTTACTTGTCACACCCATTTCCATTTCATAATGCCTTAACACTGATATAGGATATTAGTGATTTTTGATTATTGTATTTATGTTAACTTATTCTTTATGCTGATGAAAGTGTCATCCTTTATTTTCACAAAGATCCTAGTATCATCAGTAGTGTTTTTGTAATGAACTTGAAAATTGTATTAAATGGTTAGTGAATAACAAACTGTCTTTACGCCTTGGAAAAACTGAATGTTTAGTGTTTGGTTTCAAAAGGAAATTATCTAAACTTCATTATTTTAATGTAAAATGTAATGATCACACTATTGTTTCTCAATCATCTGTTGAAAACCTTTGTTCAATATTCGAAACTGATCTTTCTGCTACATCTATTGTTAATAATAGTAATAAAAAGGTGAACTGAAGAATAAGATTCTTCAGGGGCGTAGCTAGCATTTTTTGAGCTGTAGGCCCGAATATGTTATATATATATATATAACCGGTATATATATTACTGTTGTTCAAATAAGTCATCAATAAAGTATTTGTACGTACATTTAAATGTGATGACAAGATAGTAGTAAACATTGTGTAACTAATGCTCTCTAATAATATATGCTAATTACTATTTGATCTCAAGACTATAGTCTCAAGTTTAAATTAACAATATTTTTATGCGTATTAATGCCACCATTTTTGAACATTTTCCACCCATCTATAGGGCCCCATTGGAAATAAGTTGCAAACCTTTCATGGGACATCCTGTTGTATATATATCATGTCTTGATTTCAACATCTTGTAACTACTTGTTATTTCAGATCTCTGCCAAATACACTGACTATTTACTTGTAACTGAATTTAAATGATTAACTTTGACTGTGATAGTCAAAATGTGATATATCAATGCATTGTGATCCAAAACCTGTGATAATTGTTTTCCAATTGCTAAATGTTGTAAATTGACTGTATTATATGATCTGTACTTGTATGACATATATATATATATATATATATATATATATATATATATATATATATATATATATATATACATATGCACGAACAAATCAATATTTAGAAAAGTGTGACTGACACTGTTTCCAGACATATTACAGTTAAATTACTTCATGTCAGTAATGGCAGTCAGGGATGGAAATATCTTTTTACAATTGTTGCCTGCACTGTCGACCATATTTAGTTCTTTTGTTTCCCATCTAAAGAGTAAAGACCCAAAACCATGGGCATGCCTGTGATATGTATCATAAAGTTTCTTAAAAGATAACTAATATAAATTTTAACAACACCACAGCTCAGTTTTAACATTTCCAATACAGTATGTCTTATTTTGAGAGGCCATTCTGAATTGAGTTCATTTCCAAGGGCAAAGTTATGCCTTAATATATTAATATTACCAAACTGAACATTGTTACACTGTCCCTAATTTTAATGGCACTGGATTGTTTAAGGCTTTGAAAAGCTAGTGGCCTGGTCGGGATAACAACATCTGGACTTAAAATGCCTAGGATAACATATAAACAATATCTGCCAGAAGTACTGTATGGTTGCCATCATCAAATGTACAGAAAGAATCGTTTTTCAAATTCAATCAAGCCCCACTCATTCCATTCCATGAAACCTTTCAGGTGTCTTAATACTGATAATAGCCCCACTAAGGGCCTTATGGCTATGGTCCATATACAGTTTGTGACTGCCTGGCTGGTCACTATAATGCCATTTGGACCAACGTGGAGTTTACTATTTCTTATATTATACCGAACAGTTTTCTCTGTACCACTGTACAGTGTTGTACGATTGTTTATGGTATAGAACATAAACATATTGATTAAATCTCAAAGTTTGTCGCCTGCAGCCGAACATCAGCAATGTTGCAATGAATATAATTTAAGAAATACTGATTCTTTTAAGTTTGAATAATGTTGTTGTTTTCACTTCAATAAACAACTAATTGGCTTTCTTAACATTTTATAAAAATTTGAATATTTTGCATGCAATAATATCTAATTTTAAACAATAACATTAATGAATATTCTATTATATTACTCCTTAAAGATAATGGTCCTTATATATCTGTATTATCGGTTGATTTAGTGCAGATTTATTGGTGTGTAACCCGAACTATATTTTCGGTGTAATATCTTCCGCCTAGAGGCGTTAGACATATCCTTCCACCAAATACACCCGAGAGACGATCGCCGATATGGCGGAATTGTCCGAGGTGTCCTGATTGACCATTAGGTGTCGATAGCATGTAATTCACGCGTTATAATATATATAATTCCCGAATATTTGCTGAAACATGATTTTCAATATTTTATCATTAACATACTGAAACTCATGTTTACCAAAAGGAAACAATTTTATCATCAATTAGTGTTCCTTTATTTCTGGCAAGTGTTTATTATCCCAAAACTCCGTCACAACATTTTAACATACCAAAGAAGTCGTGCTTCACATCTATTAACCAGTTTAGCAAATATTGTGCTTTCCTGTTAATTAAATAGGTATACTGTATATGGCATATACATATAAGAATAGTGAAACTCGAAAGACATAATCGAGAGATAAATTCTTGTAAACATTTGCTATCGTTTGCTCTGTGAAACTGACCGATTGCCTAATAAAGCCAGTACAATACATGAAACAAAACGTTATAATTACGAAATATTTATATAGGAATTGTGAAACTCCTGACATATTATCTAGAGTAAAATTTTTGTGCATGTCCGCTTTCGTTAGTTTAAGGCAAATATTGAATGTGCTGTTCAAGACAGAACAATACATAAAACACAACATAAAATAAAAATTATAGCGCGGGTATTTGTTATAAGACTGCAGAATTGAAACACACCAAGAATCATCATATCCATCGTGAATGTTTACTTTAACAATAATAACTTTTGCAAGTTATTTAAGTACTTAAAATTTTCAAAACATTCTAATTTATAAATCGGTTTTCAAACTACTGGTTTGCACTAGATCGCAGAAAAAGAAGAAACATGGAAATGATTACATCAACAATTGATATTAACATAATAAATCCACTGTAAAAACTACAATATAAAGTATTTCATTGCTTATTAATCACAATGTGGAAGACCCATATAACGTTTGATGCTTCTTGGCCTATGAATAAACACTGTTTTGAGAGCACAACACACAAAGGCGTAGAGAAACCATCTTTGCGTTTCGTCTCCTTTACTAGTCGACAGCGCTCTCTGTCCAGTTGCATGACGATATTAGACCCAGTTCCGCATACGAGCAACTGTATGTCGAATGCCACATGTAGTCAATGTGTAGAAATCATCGCATCGCGTTTAACGAATGTAAGTTTGTTACATTTAATGTCTAGTTTAAGCAACCCTGGGCAGTCGGGTTCGATCATGTTCACGTTTTTTTCCATACCAATGTCTACCGATAAAGTCGGCTTTTCTTGCAATCTAAAGATGATTGAAACGCGCTTCTCCACTGGAATTCTTGTGCATTTTGATCGACTTCTTTGATCTCAAATTCCAATCTATAATGTAATTAGCCAGTACTTTCCCGAAGGGGACAATGTCTGCTTATTTACTATTGCGCACATATTAAACGGTTGACTTAGTAACGGGCGCTGAATCAGATGACTGGATCACCTATTTAAATCCTTCAAATTACTGTTTGCGGCGTCGGAAATAACATTGATCCCACTTGAAAATCAGCATATCGGTGTGATATCGCATTTTGAAGGGTACATCAAGCCTTGTTTACTTTTACTTCTTCTTTCTCCGTTACTTCAAACGACTGCTTGCACTTTTTAACCGTTCCAATTTCTTTATTTCTTTTATTTTCTATCGATTTCAAGATCAGCTGTCAATTGTAACTGAATACATAGAATGGGCGCGGAAAGATCAGTTGTAGCAGTGCTATCGATATAAAGAGCATACACATGAAGAATAGCTATCGATTTTAAAAATTAAGTTTAGTGAAATTTTCATCGTATACGGCTATTTTTGAATGCGTCAGTTTGGATCCCACTAAGGGCGTGTCTCGACAAAATATGTTATGTTTTTACACAACGATTTGATCAAACTGTAAAGTCTGCTGAAAAGAGGAAAGCTGTGATTTACATGTGTATATAGTCCTGTGTAACACATTTATGGCCCTTTAAGAATGCACAAAATGAAACTCCATTGACCTAACGGGTGAGAGACGTTATCGACAACATGCAGATGCGGTCCTGATGGCTAGAAACCAATTACCAAACAGTGAGACACAAAACTGATGTACTAGACAGAACATACAACATATCATCATCATCCTTCTTTGACCGGTCTGGCCGTTGGTGGGAAATGACAAAACAGAGATCCAGCCAGTAAGCTTTGTTGTAGGTTTCTGGGGGTAGCTCATCCATGGAGAGTGACGTCCACTCTTTCGAATTCTCAATCCAGTTTTTCTTTTCATTGCTTCGACGGCGACCTCCCCATATCGTGCCCTGCACCACAACCTTGTATAGAGAATGATGCCTGGTAACGTGTGAAAACCAATCCAGCTTTTGTCTTTCAAGGGGTCCTTGTGGACCAGCAACTGATGATGTCATGTTCAGGAAGTACTCGTTGGTCTTTTGCTCTATGTAGGAGATGCGGAGCAATCTTCGAATGTATGTATTTTGCGTTATGTGTCCGCGTGACGCATTCTGTTCTTGAAGCCGTACAGTATTCAGAGATTACAAGTGACTTGAGGAGCTTGTACTTGATACAACCTGCTGAATCTGGCTATTGGTATGGTCGCCATGACATGTTTTATTTGGCCCACAGCGTAGCTGGTACTATTATTGGACAAGGGTTCTCACAAAAACTTTAATTTTATAGCTATTGCAAGCTTTTCGCCGTTCATTTTGATGTCTGTACTGGTGTTGTTTGTGCTTTTCAAAACGATCTTCGACATTTTAGACTAGACGGAACGATGGTCCAAGATTCATGATTGGAAGGTGTTATTTTCTATTATGCTGATGATGTTCTATATTGTTATGGGTAAAACAAAATTGATTCCAATAAAAGTGTTGTGCCCACGGGGTCTAGATTAAAGACAGCCACAAAGATGGCCGACCAATGACCAGGTAAATACCTCGTTTCGCAAATGATACAACCAACATATATTTTAATTTTTTTTGTTAAGCCTTTTACTGTTAAGTATCGAGAACATTTTATTCTTATTAAAAATATTATTTTTGGTGAAATATTATACATATCATGACAAAATGACTATATCAATGAAAAGTAGGTACCACAAACACAGTAGTGTTGCTTATGACATGTTTCAATTTGTACCAGAAAAGATAAAATAACCAAAAAAAATTGATACGCACCTATGGGACTAAGGAATATTATAATATAATAAAAAAGGGCATTAATATCTATGACATTAATTATTTTGCCACGAGAATCTTTTGTCGGAAAACTTAAGTGATATCGTACAACATTCTATTTTATTTGAGAGGTTTTAATGCGTGACCTAAGTGCATAAAATTATATGAGCATGTTTCCTATTGTTTAATAGCAATACTGCCATGAGTTAGTGAAATGTATATTTTAATTACATGCGCTGCACATGCACTAATCAGTATGAACACCAATCAGTATATCCGTGAACATCAGACGTTAAAAAGTCTTCATTATCTTAAAATATATCAAAATGCACATTGGTGATTTTTCTTCAGATTTGCCCCACCACACTTGGGTGGTGTATAATTGGTATAGGTAACGTTTTAACATTATAACTTTAAGTAGTTAAGCCGTTGAAATAATCTTCGGCAAGAAACCACTTAGTTGTGTATTCACAGTTTCGTTTTTGTATCATATCGAGAACAGTTGCTGGGTGTCAGATATAATGACAATAATATTATAAATGCTTTTGAATATAAGTGTCTTGCTGAATAATGCCTGGTTGATTTTTTTGTTTAACTTTATAACGAAAAAAGCCCGCGCTAAAAATCATAACTTTGAAAAATAGGATCCCTATGCATTGCAGTATATTTTAATGTCTAAGATCCCCTTAGTTTACGATCCACGAACAAAAAAGTAATAATAATAGTATGTCTGCAGTATATATTAGTTGAATTTTAACTTTTAACAGTTCATGCTACGGAACATTAACTAGCATGCTAATACTTGGTAGTCAAAACTAAATGTTGGAGTATCTTTATGAAAAACAACATCTAACATATAACATGCATTTCTTAAATTAGTGGTATTTAGAAATACTAACTATCTTGTCGGCAAGTGATATTATAACCAGGAATTTCCTAACGCAGGATTTTCCTAACGTAGATGAAGTTCGTATTTTTTCAGGATGTCTTTTAAGTTTTGAAAATTTGAATTTAAAGTTTAGTTTATTTAAATATTCGAACACAAGAAAACAAACACAATTTTAAACTGTCCGAAAACTTGTAATAAAACTGCATGTAGTGTATAATGAAACCCTGTTATAATAATGTCTAAGTTAATAAAATTTACAGTCAGTGTAAACTATTTAAGTATTTCCAGTAATTTACATACTGCGAACGTAAATTATATGCGTTAAGATGCCTTGTATTCTTACACTATTTCTTTTGACGCTTAAAGAACGGTTTACACTCGTCACTTTATACATATGTCAGTCCATTTTAAAAATAAAATACTTGATTGTTTATATTAGATATGCCGTTCCGTCGTACAAATGATGCAACACATCTGCTGATGTTGTGTACATAACGCCTCGATATCAACACCTTATGTTTGACCCATTTTCTTACATCAAATATATCGCCGCTAGTGCCTTCATGTTTGGATCCAAGAGTGCTTGACTGCATTTACAGTAGTCATCTTTTTCAGGCGATGCCACAATAGTTATCGTTTCTGTGATAATCCGTTCTCGAGAGAAAAGGACAACCATTCTGATAATCTACCAGTATATTTTATAACACTCGGCAATCAATACAAAATATGTACAATGACGCACACCTTTTATTTTTAATAAAGTGTATAACCTCCAATATTAAATCACAATGTTACGGAACAATGAAGAAAAGCGGACTGGGTCGAATGGAGACGTTTCCGTCCGAAAACACTACTCGATCAACACCGACATAAGCCGAAATCGAAACATGTTACGGATGCCATGACTTAAACGCAATTGAAATTGATTTAAGTAATTTAATACACCTTCTGCAAGAATTTGCAAAAGAATTTAATGGTTTTATGGCATTGTAATGTTACGAATATTTGGAGCATCGTTCAACAATTATAATTATAATGATCGAAATTTGTATCAACATACAATCTGCATAAGGCAGTCACGCTTTACCACCATGTCATTGTCTCGGGTATAAAACGTCAAACATCGGTTCCGTATGTATTCGTCCGTTGCATACGTCATATTTACGTTGAAATTGCTGGACATGTGACTTTCCTACGGCCCGTCAATATATGCACACGTTATAATCAACTGTTTCATTGTTTATATCTATATTTTGACTTAAGTAACTAGACATTATTACGCACACTACTGCACATAGCGGACCAACAACTGCTTGTGTCGCGGGGCGGCCCTCGGCCGTTACGCCGCATATAGCTTATGTCCCTATGGCTTAATTTAATAATTGAGATTTTTAAGTAAGGTTATATCGCCAATAGTATCAAACGTAAGAAATACTAAATTATCCATATATCTCGATGTTTCACATACCATTATTTTATTTCTATTTCCAATAATGTTTATTTCACTAGCTACATACAAGTACGCTGTGAAGTTCATACAAGTATTCCGGATTTTCGAAACTAAGTAGAATAAGAGTTGTCTCCCAATCGGGTAGGTATCGCTCACTTCCGGTCTGTTAAAAGTAATATGCAAAAAAATTAAACAATGGCAAATTCTACCGCTGTATGCCTGAATGTCAAAATTTTGGGGGTAAAGTTGGAAGATATGGCAAGCCTGTAATGCTGCACAAATTGTACATTGACATGTTACAGTAAAATATACTTTCAAATCACATATATAACAGGCCATTTAAGTAAAGATTGATATATGTATCACAAAAATCCATCTTTATTTCCCAATTGATTAAAAGTAAACAATTAGCAATGTGTATAAATAATAAACCAAAACAGACTTGTAGAATAATATGACAATATTTTTCATTGTTATTGTGCACAGATGAATTTATAAGTATATTTCTTAGATGTCAACATGAATCACTTTTATGGTAACTGTAAAAAACTGTGTTGGTTCATTATAAATGTACACATGTCTACTTACATAGTTTTGCAGACGATAATTAAAATTATGGGATAAAGAGATATTGCTCATTTTGAGAATTTTCCACAATTATTCCTACCATATGTATTAAGCTATTTCTTCTTTATATTTGAAGTAAATAGTTTAAGAACATTTTTAAACACGTGTTAACTATGTTGTGTAGATATGAAATGACAGATTTTTTGCTGAATGAAAAATGTAATCATAAAAAGTAATTACATTTTATGTTACAATGTTACAATACTAAAAAATCTCAGATAGAATTGAAATAAATTAAACTTCCCCCAGATTTGCAACATAAATGTGAAATGTAACAAATTCTTCGATGAAAAAGACAAAACAATAGAGTTTTTGTATTTAAGATTACACTGTATATATGAAGAACACAAAAATAAGGAGACATTCATTGTAAATATTCATAAAAAAATGCAAACAATTTAATTTCACATGATGAAATCATTAACAGTAAAATGCCTTAAGATTAACCGACCGGAAAGGAAATCAGAATCTTAAAGCAAGCATAAGAATAAAGCACTTGCTCAATAAATCAACTCTATTTTGGGGGGCACAAAATGTTTGATCAAGAAGAAATGCTGTATCCGAAGAAGAACCCGGTAAATTAATTTTGTCATTGGAGAGTGAAAACAAACAACACAACACTGAACTATGACTTATCACAACACATTCACACAGTAATATAAAGAAAATGTTCAAACCAAAAAAACGTTGAAATACATCATAATTAATTTATCATACAATCAATAATTTTACACTGGTATGAAATTGCTGTTAAAACAAATGTTTCCAGGAACTGATAGTCAAGTTTGACAATGACAGAAGAATATCAATCAATATTTAAAATAAACTCACATTAATAAGGTGTACGAATCCATTAAATACCTTACAGAAACGTAATAAGTGTTTGGTATCAATTCCATAATGTAACAGGCATAGTTTTAAAAGCAGAAAGGTAGTATCAGTGTTTCTAAACTTTTACTGATGATAAGTTCTGGGTCGCGAAATTGTATGGCAATACAGCATTAAAATACTGATGTACACACACTAGAACTATAAGTATATCAATCAATGAATGGATAACCGTATACGTAAATATTAATTGAAATGAACTGTAAATATTACGATTTCAGAAATTTTAGTTGCATATCGTGTTTTCGTTTGGTTTGTTTACTTTTTACCCGATACCTACCCGAATGGAAGACAACTCTTGTTCGCCCTTAGTTTTTGAAAAAAAACGAATTCAGAAGCTTAACACGTTAACATGCCTGTCGTATCGTACCAACAGCGAAATGTAAATTCCAAAGGAAAGACCTTTAGGTATGTTACCATCTAGGAACGGAAAATTCACAATGGCAAAGTTAAAGTCGTCCCGTTTGTCGTATAAACTTGTGTACATCATATAATTATTAATTGTTAGTTTAAATATCAGCATCTGTATTAGATTGACACGATCTATTTAAGAGTAGTTCTTAAGGGTATATTTCGTGAATATAGTATTCAAATTATGGCTATCTAAGTTTAGTATGCCATCAATGTACCTACTTGTTAGGTTAAAACGTTGTATCACATCTAGTTGTTTAGTGTTCGATAATTCCAGCATAAAATCGCTTTCATAGCAATTTAAAATTAGATCAGCTATACGCGGCGCACATTTAGTACCCATAGGAACACCGATAATATGTTTAAATGTTTTACCCTTAAATTCAACAAAGAAGTTGTCCCGAAGAAAAGTTAGTGCTGCACAAACGTCAAGACACGTCCAAATGTTCTATTTATCACATATCTTATTAGTAAAAAAAAAGCTGTTTTAGTGTTTAAAGCAAAATAAGAACACTTTTCTCTTCTCATTCTCGCAAATGTGTTTAAAGTGTGAGGAAGCGTTGTAAACAATCATATGTGCTTATATGTGACACCTTATAGTTTTTCTTTTTAATTTTATCAATTACTTCTTTTTATTGAACAACATACGTTGATATTACTTTTTTCATAAACATTTTTTACAATATTTAGCTATATGTTATGTAACAGCACTCAGGGCGGATTTAAGATACACTTATACTTGCTTGGTGGTACAAGACACTGAATAAGCGATAAAACGACTTTTATATGGCGTTTTATGTTTTTCGGTAGTAAAAATACGTGTGAGGATTGCATTCTATTTTTAAAAGAAGTCATTTTACTTTGATCATTCAACATTCAATTAATTTAATAATTAAAAATAGTATAAACTTAATGAGCAAATACATGACAATCTATCTATACCATTTATTTGAATGTTTTCTAGACCAAAGGCACAGTACTGCTCTACATGTACAATACATGTATGTCTCTCGATTTATATTGTTGATGTTGAAGGATCTACATACAGTTACATAGTTACAGAAGAAGAGCTGACAAGTCAAACTGACTTAAACAGCTTTTTTTCACAATTAGTTGAGTTCAAACTGTTGTTATATTACTGATATTTAATATTGCATAGTTCGTGCTTAGAGTATGATACAACTACTAATATTTAATATTTATTGAAAATTGGAAACATAACAAAAACTATGGGTAAAAGTAAAGTATGTGGATATCTATAATTTGGAATATGCAATTTTTTTATAACATAGTTTGCCAATTGTATAATTTTGAACAAAAACAAGTTAAGTCCACATTCTACCGGTACCGTTAAATACATAACACAAATAATAACAATGCATTACATGTAATAGTAAAACATGTACTTGCAATCATTTCAGAATTGTTTTCATTTTTAATTTAAGGCAACTGCTACAACTGCACACTTAACTTTATCAACTGCATACATAAGAATATGTGATCAAAAGCATCTTTTGAAAATAGCCCTACGTCCCTTAATCCTCAACATGAAATACAAAGTGTTCATACAGTAGTTACATAGTATCGTGCTACTGAACGTCAAGCTGTCACAGTAAATCTCATGAACAAAGTAAATTCGTTGAAAATCCACTCTTAATATTTTTAATTATGATCCGATAACAAATAAAGTGACCTGCTCAGTGATATAGCTTTAGAACCAGAGATTACTGATTACTGCATGTTAATGCCAGATAGACGTGTCGATGGGCCGTGTACGTACAGCACATGACCGTTATCACTTTAAGTATAAATTATTTTTGTCGATATTGTCAATACACCATGATGATGTTATCTTAACGAAGTAAGAATTGATTAGGGAATATATTAATGTTTACATTATTGATTGTACTTGAATGTTAATTGACGATAAACATTCAATACATACATATGAAGAGGTCCTTAATTAATTGTAAATACAAAAATCATTAGGGTCGCAACAGTTTTGGAGCTCCAAACTTCTCACCAAGTTCTTAGTAGTTCAATTAACATTTACACGGAAGTCTTCAACTATTGCCAAAATGACAATTAAAACAACCAACTTCAAAAAATATATATTGTTTTGTTGACGGTAAAGCAGCAAACAGGGTTCAAATCCTCAAGTAAATGGTTACATAAATATTCAAATTGCTCAATAAATTGACTTGTTTGCATGTGAAATATATTAACATACAAATGAACTTCGAAAAACGTGTTTAGTTGTAGAAATTCCTATTCATTTTGTTAAAATTAATATATAAAGTACGTTATGATAATTTGCTAGCATTGGATTCCTACAGTCTTAAGTAAAAGTTATCTTAGTCTCGGTCTCTGTAATTGTCGTGTCAATTCAAAAACCTATTGTTCTTTCTGTTTCTGATTTGTCAAATTTATAATCAGCAACATTTTTCAGACATTGGTCATGTAATTTAATCGGAATATTGAATTCTTTTTTCGTTTAATAAGTGTTAATTAACTATCGCGTCTAATAGTTTGTACTGCATTATTGTTGACTTCGCATATTTGCTGTGTACGATACCGGTTAAGACCACGTGATGCAGAATATAGTATTTCATATTGTCATATATACAAGCATTGTGTTGACACGTCAACCCTACAATGAAGTGACTTTTATTGACAGTATTTTCTCAGTCATTATGCAGTATATACTCCGTCATTATAAGTAAAAAAAAGTATAGGATTTCGTTATCATGCCGAAACTTGAGATATGTTTAACCCTCACATCAATACGATGTATGAAATGTGGTCGAGTCATTAAAGTATACGGACAACTTTAACAAATATGACAGACATAACGTTCCGGTTATGGGTTTCCTTTACTTGGGCTTAATGAATTAGAGTCCATTAGAAGGGTGACAAATCCGATAGTTTCATTTTCCATTTTTTACCTTTTAATCTGCTATCGATTTTCCTTTGTGTGAATATAATAGCGTTGATACCTAATCAAAGTTGGGGTTTATAACACATTAAATGTGATAAAGATTTTATATATCTGTGTGTATCACTCAATTATTACGTGAATTAATATCTTAATACTAATGCTTTGCGTGGATAGGCTTTAAATTTTGGTAACACATTGTTATCGAACTCAGGCACGTACAATTGCAGACCAAATGTAACGTTGAAGATAGTTGCTTCAATGATGACATATTGATGTTAATTATGGAATAGTGTGTTAAGTATATGACTATCACCTTCGAAATTACTGTTTACGTTGACCTTGGAAATACCCGTTTCATTTTTCCTGATATATACAAAGAATGCCATCTATCATTTGATAAGGGCAAGGGACTCGTTTGCCAACATGTATAAACCTTTCTTCCCCTCTATATTTTATGACCACAACTGTAGCAACATAAACATTTGTATATTCATGCAAAACATAACTTGACTTATACCCGTAAAATATGGAATTAAACATGTTCTTTTTCCTATATGTGTTCCCACAGCCACTTTTTTCTTGTGTGCATTTTTGGTGCGGGATGCGGCGCTATATGATATGCCCGGAAAATGTTCTGACGGTTTAATAAGGGGGGTGGGGTTTTAAAAAAGACCCCCCCGCTAATTTTGCCGGGCTAATTTTGTTTTCAATATACACTAATTGTACTACGAGAGTTGTATCGCATAAGTCATTACAAAAAAATGGTATAAATAGGAGATGAATACGTTAGTAAGTCTAAGAACGTTTGTTTGCAAACATGTCTGTGTACAGTCGTTTTGCGAGGCTTAGAAAATCTGAACCACGAGCCTTCAGTCGCTATCAAACTATGGACCAGAGACTTCAAACCTTTGAAGACAGGCCATCCAAACGCAGCGTGTCAAAGGAAGACCTGGCTAGCCAAGGGTTCATCTACGACCCTTGTGTCATCTCCGACACGAGAGAGAATTTCTCCGACACTATTTTTAATTGCGTTAGATGCGTGTTTTGCAATGCGCACATTTCCATTTGGAACATGGACAAAGTAGATGTGAGAGTTAGGCATCGACAGCTGTGCCCCGCTTGTCCTTTTGTGTTCGATTGGAACATGAACAAAGAAGAAATAGTGAGACTCAGTCATCGACGGTTTGGTCGTGCTTGTCCTTTTGAATTTGAATTTCTTGACTATGAGTTATGCGATAGGTACTTGGAAAACGAGTTTGAAAAGCAATATGAAAGAGATAATTATGGAATTGTGGAAACAGAAAGCGATCAAGATGTTTATTCTAGCGATGATAACCAAAAATATTCAAATAAATCGGTAGAAAGTCTTCAAACAAAAGATGACCAAAAGTATGACGAATACGATAATTATAGTGATTTGGATGAGCTGCTAATGGCGAAAATTGACAAGACTTGTACTCGTACCCGCTACAAATCTTATCAAAAACAAACTGAAAAGCAGCGTAAAAAGGCTGAAAACAGGCTGAAAAAGAAACGAAGAACAAAAATACGCAATGCAAAACGAGATCAAAAGCAAACATATTACCAGGACAGAATCGACGATGATAATTACATACCTCAAAAAGGTTCCAATGATCAAGATGTAAAGAAACATGATAGAAAAATGTGTTGGGTTTGCAGAACTAATGATGCTGGCGATATACTGGAAGAACAGGTTTTCGAATCTTACGAACAGTTTTATCAAAAGCAAAAATATTACCGGGGCGAAATCGACGATGATAATCACATATTTCAAAAGGGTTCCAATGATCAAGATGCAGAGATACATGATAGAAAAATGTGTTGGGTTTGCAGAAGCCGTGATATCGATGATATGATAGAAGATCAGTTTTTGCAATCTTACGAAAGTTTTTTGGAGGAAAAATATAAAGAAGAATTCGACAATTGTTTTGCGGACGAAATCAGTGGCATCGATGATGAAAAACAAAATCAGGTTGAACGTCTATGGGATGAAGAGACCGAGTATATTTATTTTTCTGACTATGAGGCATTCGTTCAATACATGGATGAATATGAGAGGCAACATCCATGTATTTGTATAGGAAGTTTAGGTGTATTTTCGATAACGCTACGACTCAAAACATTTGAATATAAGCAATCATAACATGGATATTGAAAATGAACAAAGAAGATGTAAGACTCAGGCATTGACAGTTATGGCATGTTTGTTCTTTTGTGTTCGATTGTGCATGTATGTGTCAATAAAAAACCCTAAAACGATTTTGCGTATTGTTTGTTTTTCGAGAAGTATCAAAAAATAAACACAAAAACACAAGCTATAATACAATACATTTTATTCAACAATCACGATGTGACACAATTTGATGGGTAAATTTTGTCATCGCATTCGCGCTAAACATTTCAAAAACGTGCTCTGTTTCAAGAATATCTTTGGCAATATCTTTTGACTTTTCAGCACCTCGAAAATCAATTGCACCACATATCCAGTTTTCGGCATGAATGAAACCATACAATAAATCGAATCTGCACCGGTTCGCTTTCGTAGCAAGAACGTTCAAGGTTTCTTTTGTCACATCTTTGATCAGAAACGACCAAATTGAAAAGGTTTTTCTTGAAGTACAAGAGTCCATCAGCGCATGTTGAATCTTGATTTTGCTTATGTTTGTTTTGCTGCAAACGAATTCAACAATTTCATCAAATAGACACATTATCAACTTCGTTGGTTGTAGAGAAGCTTTGAGTCTTGCGTACGTTTCGAATTGATGTGCAAAATGTTCTCTTGTATTTATTTCTACATGCTGGAAATCTGTCCACAGACACATAGGAATGCTATTTGTGGTGTAATCCATGTGAATGACTGAAAGACAAATAACTTCAATTTGTTGTTTGAAAATACTTATATAGGAACTTTCCAAAATGACAATGCATCAAAAACTCGTCATGTATATGTTTGTGCATATAGTTGCCCTGTTTTTTCCCTTAGTTTTACAAACAAATGCGTTAGGACGTCCTAAACCAAATTTTTATGAACCGTCTTGTTTCAAGCATGTACAGAATACACCGATTGACGTTACGAATGGTTTATTTTATGTGTTGATAAACGTAACCTATGAGTATTTGTCATTATACGACGATGTCAAAGAAAATTTACAATTTTTCAACAAATGGATGCAAAACCCAGAGTTTAGTTTAGAAGGTCATGAGCAACAATGCAAATCCATAGGTCTATCTAGATGTCCGAACAAGAAAAAAGCGTTTTCAAAACCGGTATACAGTGTAGTTGATGGTTTTGTAGCGGGATCAATGTTTATCACTTACGACTTACCAAGTCTTTTAGTTAGATTGCAAATTGAGCCGAAAACGTACTCTATCAGTGAGTTTGTAGAATCTGTGTTTACTGAGATTTACACACACGCTTGGATACCTTTGTTTCCGTACAATTTTTCATTGACATATGATGGAAGTGAAATTTGTGCAAATGGGATGCACGGTCATGCCTTCATCAGATTTAATATTGAACTGTGTACAACGTTCGGAACATGGTGCGATGTGAATTTAGAAGGTGCTAGTCCCGAGAAACAGGATCATGCGTTAACACGAATCAAAAATGCGTTATTGAAGAGAAAAATGAATGATTTGTCAGTCGCCAAGTATATCAAAGAATATGATCTAGGTTTGGAAATAATCCCTTCTAAGTCCAAAGAATTGCGAGACACAATTACACAAATAGAGCAAGAAATGAGTGAGATCCGCTTAAAAATCGATGATAAGTTCGACTTTGACTATGATCAATCTGACGAGAATTACTCTGACGAGGATAACTTTGATGAGGATTACTCTGACGATAATTTGGATGAAAAGCAAAGCGCTGAAAATGTTCCAATTATCGATTTTTCTGACTTTTTTTTCAAAAACACTAAAGTACTGTCAGTAACAAACAAACCTATCGTTGACCCTATCGTAAGCCAAAAAATTCACGATATTCAAAATGCCAATACTTTCGTTAGCCAAACATTTTACGATATTCAAACTTCTACCAACAAGCCAAAAAACAAAATAAGTCCGCCAGTTAAAAAAAATACTGTTGTTAACCAAACTTCTCACAAAATTCAAAATGCTCTTAACAAGCCAAAACTCAACGTTAGTCTGCCAGTTAAAAACGATAACATCGTTAACCAACAATTTCAAAATATGCAAGATGCTATCAACAAGCATAAAATGGGAATTAAGCACAACAAGCAGACCGTTGCAGAAGTATCTACGTATGGATTGCAAAATTGTTACTGCATAGCATGTAATCGTTCTACTACAATTGGCAAAGTACATAACAATCGTTGCTATTTCATCGACTTGGATTCATCATTCAAGATTTCCTCTAATACGCATTTTTCTCCGTTTCGTGAATACACACTCTTGATTATCAACGAACGTAATCATGCTTTACGTGCGATGCTAAGTCAAATAGTGAAACAAGTGAGTAACGAAGTTATTCTCGCGAAAAAGGCTTCATCATATCGACTTACTGTCTTCAGCACCAAAGATGGCACAACTGTTGATAAGATTTGTATGTCGTTATTCAGAAATACGTATCAAATTGAGAATTGTACCGAGAGCACGAATGCTGTGCTTATAGCGAGAAATGGTCATTTCATTCGCGTACCACAAATACAATTGGCTAATTTCACATACTGCGATATTGGTGCTGTGAAAGCGGAAAATGGCAAATGTTTTCGGATTGATGCAAATTGTTCGCACTCAAGTATTGCGAGTGTTTACGATTTGGATGATAAGTTAGTTTCATATTTGGTTAGCATTACTCAGAACACGGCACACAATATGAGTGAGGCAAAGTTTCAAATAAAAAATATAGATGACAGTTCTGTCACAAGCGAACACTTCATTGTGTACAACAAAAAAGCAATCAGTGAACACGAATGCACGTTTGTCGACATGCGATCAAAGACAATTTCATTCGAAAAATGCAAAAAAGGACTCACAATTTGCGAGGTATTGTTTGGTAAAAGTGCATCGAATGACGAACCGGGACTTAAAAAACTAACGTTGTGGGAAACTGTCGCTGTTAGCGTTGGTGGATTCATTGTGCTTGTGATAGCTGCTATTTGCTTCATAATTGTACTACACAGCATAGCTCGGCATAACGATACTGTTGTAAAGAGTTAACATATATCAAAGCGTTTGTATCCGCTATTGTCATAACTCACAATGACTTCGTATAACAACATGTATACCATTGAACGCGAGAGCATTGGTAACACTCAAGAATTTTCCATCCACGTTTTTAAATGCATCAGCGTTTTGATCAATGAACAAGAACTGCTCGAAAGCATTTTTGAAACCATACTAGACGATATTGGAGACGAAAACGTGTTCATATTCGACTTGACAATCGAGTTTTGTTTCACAACAATAAGTAAAATTCTACATATCAGTCAGCTAAATTCGCAAAACTGTTCGTGTTTTGACATTACTTGTGCTATGCAGGAACAAAGAATCAATTTCACAGCACCAGCTCATCTTCATGTTTTTGTAACAAAAAACGCATAAACACATGTTTAGTCATAATTTCACTATTTCGAGTTGTTGATGGACTACAAAGTTAAACCATGTAACGGTGAGCGCTGCACTCTATGTTCTCAAATAAAGAGTGGAAATAGTTTTCAGTTTAAATGTGGTTTTGTGTATAAGGTGGAAGATGGAGAGAACTTGACTTGTAAATCAAAAGATGTTATATATGTTCTGAAGTGCAACACTTGCGGCGGTGAGTATATTGGCGAGACCGTTAATCTGAGAAAACGCATTCACACACACAACTCTCATATTCGAACAGAGCAGCATTTGTGTCGAGCTACTGACCATTTGATAGAATGTGGGAAACACTTGTGCGATGTTAAGGAACGGTACACTGTATTCGTTTTGGAGACAGAGCGAGACAAGCACGTGCGTAAAGCCAAAGAGGCGTACTACATTCGATTATTCAAGCCAATGATGAACAAGTAAGGCGTGCATTATTTTTCAAGCGTATATATATAGCTGCAGTTAACAAAATAAGCACACTCGCAATCACTTTCTACGATGGCACAAGCAATGTTGACCTCGAGCTATGCTATAAAAACGAACAACCGAGAACGAATACAGCAGTTTGCGAACACTGTACTCAATCACGGCGTGAAAAGGAATTTGGTTTCTGAAGTCGAGTCAGGTGTCTTCTTGTCGCCTAACGATTATTTGAAGATAGAAGAACTTTCAGAGAAACTAAAACAGATTGATGCCAAACTAGCGCAGTACAAAAGCCTCAAAGTAAGAACGCAGAATCTGATAAAGGGCATCAAGAAAACAAAAAACCTGCAGAACGATGTTGTGAAGACTGTGAGCTCTAACGTTTTCGATCGAATTCCAATTGATGTGATTAACAAAATACTCGGTTCTGGGGAAGACGAAAACATGTTTGCGCTAATAGAGCGAATAAAATCTTCCAATGTTGAGGAAAAACGCAAATATGCCGATATCGACATCTCCGATACAGAAATCTCAGATACGCTAAACGATGATGAAACGGAAATTATGAACGGTCTGGCTGTTAAAAGAATGCGCAAATCTGGTGAAACGAAAGCTGCAAAGAAACCGAAAAAGGAAAAGACTATACTCAGTGATCTAGAATTGAGCGATGATGACGAATGACTACGTTGTTGCAATATTGTATGATTATGTTGACTTGTGTGTGTTACATTTTTTGTATATGTTGTAAATAAATTGTATCAATGAACTGTAAACATTTGTTGCCTTATCAATGGATATCGACGAGGTTTTGATTGTTGACGAAGACGAACAGTTAGCACAAAACACCTACTTGCTTTCACCCATGTACTCTAGACATCACCACGAATGCTCGCTATGCATTTTTCAATACATAAAAGAATATGAAGAACCAATACGAATATTCGAAAGCAAGCTAGTAGAAATGAACTCAAAACTCGGGTGTGGAATTCAAACGTGTGTCACAATGGTTCTCAATGAGTTCAAAGACGATGAACGCATGTCGTTGTTCAAAAAATTGACAACTAGCGAAATTACAAGCCATTTTGATTCAGTATTTGGCGATCCTATTTGTGGATACAACCGACTTAAAGCTTACAATTTTTTCTCATTGTTTGACGAAAGTACAGTTAACAATTCCACATACATCAAGTTTATTTACGATACATACAAACATTCGAGAAACACGTCACTATGTCCTTATTCGCTTCTAGGCGTTTATGTTTTTCTTGTCATGATCAACACTATAGGAGGTGATGCCCAGCTTAAGAAAAAACACGACTTTTTGTGGATGTTTAACTGTCTATGCAATCACAAATTACGGTTTGGAAAATTGAGATAAAAATCTATTTAAGGATAGTTTTTTCTATAGAAACGCTAAACCCGCACACAACCAACAACCATGTCAACCATAAACATTAAAGATATTAATCGTGTCACTGACACCGAAGCCACTAATCGCTTGTTCACTAAACTGAAGTACGATATTGGTATTGAAATCTCTTCAAAGCTCATTCAGTCGCTTAAACAAAGCAAAGACAGGGTTGTATTTTATGTGGGCAAAGAACAAAAATCATACCCAGCAGCAATTGTGAAAATGTTCACTAACGTTAAGACAAATCATGTCAAGATTCAGCCGAAGTACAGTGTTCAAGAATTGATGAACGTGTTTGAAATTCTCATGAACCTGTCTGAGTACCAATGTAACGGTCTCACGCTAGATTACTCGGATTGGCAGTCAATCTCTAGTCTGGTAAACATGATCGAACTCGCTGAGCACCTAGGCATGACAGAAGTGGTGATGTTTCTTAAACGCATTCCACAACTTCTTACATTTCACAACAAAACCGCGTATGATAACGAATTGTTAAGACGAGAAAACGAGTCTAAGGAAAACCAAAAACCAATGTCTGTCAACGAACCTAGCGAAAACGATGAAAAGCGGTCGAGAACTAGAAAGAGAAGCTTTACAAAAGTGTTCAGTCGTAGTTTGAGCCGAAAGCGCAGAGAAGAAAATGTTATGAACTAAATGTCGTATTTTGTTTGTTGTATGTTGAAAATAAAGAGCAAAAACAGTAAACACGCGTGTTTGTTTTCTTCACGCAGCAAGATAAAACCCAAAACGTCAATATACTTGCATCTTCTCTACCAAACTAACAACCAAAACATAAAATGCATTTCAACATTTTATTTGACGATACTATTCAAACAAATACACACACAAGCATGCACTAAAAGTCATAACACTAATCAGTCCAATGAATCCGCTTCCAATCAAATATTTCAGATCTACAAACAGCGCATTTGTTCCCGTATATATGCATGTGCCAGCAACAGTGTACGCAGAAAAGGTGCATGCATGGTGCTACGGCAAAGGTTTTCTCTTCATTGCAGCAAATTATACAAGTACGCGAGTCTTTCACTGCTTGCTCTTTTTCCAGGTGAAGTTGAGCCATACGTTTTTTGCAGTCTTTGCAATCACAGCAACTATTTGCTTGAAAGCGTTCACGAAGTTCTTTCATAACCTGTATGCATTCTTTTCGTATTTTTCTAACAGAAAACCACCATCGTAAGTCTTGAATACAGATAATCGCAAGCATTGTAACACCGATCATGGCTTCTTGTTGTTGTCAAGTTTAGTCTTTTTGCGATCCCAAAAATCTGGGTTTCGTTCTTCGATGATTAATTGAATAAGCAAAATGCCAAGAAATATAGTCGCAAACATCAACAAATGAAGTTAACTCTGCGTAGCGCTAATATATATGCACATTTTGTAACGATTTCGATCACAAACCATTTAAGTGTCAGTTAATATCGGAAAGTGTTACATTTCAAAACATGTACTTTGGACGCAGATGGTCATCTTATGCTCGTCCGCAAATGTCGAAGTATGATCGCATTGAAAAAAGGAAAAGGAAAATAAAGTCACAAGCTGATGCAAAACAGTTGTGGGAAATAGTATCGAAGTATTTGAGCATCACATCAACGGAAAAGCCCAAAGTTAAGAAGTTCTATGCGTATAGATCTGAAACGTTTCAACCGGGTTGGTCAAATTGTTATTTCGAGCCAAGACCTGAGTTTAAGTACGAAATTAAACTAACGTGCTTTGGAATCACAGTTCATCTTAGCGTGTACTTAATGCTTGTTGAAGATGTTGTTGGAAACGTCGAAATCAACGACGATAATTACGCCGATGTCGATCTAATAATACGGGATACACTAGATGAAACGAAACTGCTTTTCAGTATTTCTGATCGAGATGGCGAGACTGAAAAGAAATATGATTTACTGAAATCCAACGGCTGTGCTATGTGCAAGGAAATCATCGATATGATTGGTATCAAAAACATTTTTGATAAAAACGATTTGTTTGTAGAGTTGGAATCAAATGTATCGTTTAGTTTACAGAGCGACCGTGAATGTGATGATTGAACATATGAATAAAACAACCAAAAACGTATTTTTCTGTTTTCTACTTTTTATTCAACAAACTCGCTTACAATACTGTATAAACGATGTCCATTTACCAGGTTGATTTGCAACCCAGTCAGTAAGTCTATATTTACGGAACACGTTCTGTAGTTTATTCAGGTGGTAGAAGCCTTCAGCGTTGTAATTCGATATTTCACGTACGACGGCCGCAAACAAAACAAATGCAGTCACAAACACATCCCAGCTCAAAACGTTGTTCAGCTTTTGTTCAAGCAATTCGGCGAAATAGTCTTCATCAAAACAAGCTATGGTCAGTTCATCTTTTGTAAGAACATGCATCGTAACAGTGCTATTTACAAGCAAAATCACACATTCGACGATGTCACAAAGAGTGTCATTTGAGTCCTCAAACTGCTTGCATTCCAAGTAATTTGCTACCATCGCAGCCACAAACTCACAGCTGAACATTTTTTTACGTTATGACAACTACTGACTTTGCGTGAATGGTTTTTATACTCGAGTTAGGCGCTTGTTATTTGAACTGTTGTAGTAGTTTGTAAACGTCTAGATTGAAATCCTTGCAACACATACGCAATAACTATAACTATAACCAAAGAAACAACCACAAATGTTAGTGCAATAAATAAGACCCAAAAGCTGTTTATTTTGGAATCATCGTCACTCGGTGAATCCAGTCCCATACCAGGAATTCTAATCTGACACAGAGTTCGTTTTGTTGTACAATCTTCATACGAAATAGATTTTTCATTCACGTCGATATACAAGCACGTATTGTTCTCATCATATGACACTCGCGAATAGACTATCGCGTAATCGTTTAATTCGAGCGTTTCGTTCAGACTGTCAATTTTGAACATCAAATTTTGAGATATTGCATTCACCTTCGGGTCGTGCGTTCTGTTAATCAGATAGTCAAAAGCGTTTTGAAACTCTTCTTCTGTTTGCAGCACTGCTGGTAAGCACTGGCCATCTTCATTCACCACGAAACAAGTTTTAAGAGATGTGATCGACGCTGCTGCGTTTTCGTCAAATGAACATGTCTTGTACGCACGCGGATTGAAAGGTGACACAGTCACAAACTCTCCTCGATCCGCTTTTAGCAGCGCTACGTTAGCCGTTTCGCATGAAATGCCCAAATATTTTCGTTTGAACAAATGAACGCATTGAGCAGGCCTATCTTTGTTGTTGAACAGCGCTATCTTGATAGAACCTTGGATGTTGTTTAAAATAAATTCGTTGCTTACTTGAGTGAAAACCGTTTTTAGATGAATGTTTTTATGTCCAAAAATGACCACATCGTATGCATTATAGTCGGTGCTGTTTACAGTTTTACGTACATTGACGTTCGTTGAAAACTGGTTTCCAACTTTGAACTGTTGCTCAATACTGATAAAGTAGCAAGATCCATCATATATTTTACCAATACTTTTAGTCGGATCACACACATTGCAATAACAGTTTTGTAAACCGTAAGAAGAAACGCTTTGAACTGTTGTGTCTGCGCGGACAACAATGAAAAAACACAAAATGATAAACGACCGCATGGTTGGCTTAGAACATCAAGAATGACAAGATCCGTTTGTATAAGTGTGTTTTATATTTATTTTAGTTCCTGTGTTTTTTTTATAACGTTATACACAAATCCTATAAGTCCAAGAACGATTGCAAACACGGCTAGAATGCAAAACACAACTTCGATTATAACAAGGACAGATCCTGTTTCGCTATTTTCGTTAGCCTTTGTGGTTGTTGAGCCATTATTTGTGATATTACCACTCGTTATGTTATGGATTTTACTGTAGTTTTGTTGTGTGCTAGTTTCGTTTGCAACTATCGATGTGCCAAGATCGCTATTTTCTTCAACCTTTGTGGTTGTTGAACCATCGCTAAGGGCATTGACAACTGATGTGTTATGTTTTTTACTTAATGTTTTAGTGGTATTTTCGTGTGCAACTCTCAGTGTTGCTTGCGTGCTTTTTTTGTTAACCTTTGTGGTTGTCGAACCATTGTTGGGGATATAAGCAAGCGTTGTGTTTTCCATTTCGCTGTTTGTGTGTGTGTCAATTTCGTTTGAAACTGTCGATGTAACAAAATCATTATCGCTACTGCGTTTTTCGATGTCTGCAACATGATTAGATGTATTGTCTGGTACCAAGAATCGCCATAGAGAATCAGTAGCTAGCATCCTACCTATATTCGGGGTCAAAATCAAAAAGAGTGTGCCTTTGATTTGGAAACAAAACCTGTCCCTGTGATTATCAATGGTCAAATAATTGTCTTTCACGCCCAAATTTTGATTTATGACTTTTCGTATGGCCTCGAGAATATCATATTGCGTTGTGTACATTCTCTCAGGAATATATACAATTTTGCGTAACTTGTCTAGCGCATCATCATAGGAAACGATCGAGAATGCACCATTGTATATACCCAGATCGCGCTCTGGCGATTTCTTGAAGCAGTTATCGTTACAGCTACATAGAGACACAAACAAGACAAATAGTATGAAGCGCAACATAGCTGGTTTTTATTTCATTCATCTAACAAAACACATGTAATAGCTATATAACAAAAAATTTGCACACAACAGACTACAACACAAAATCTGCAGGAATGTACAAAACGAGGCCGTTTGTCAGCAATTCCTTCGACACACAAAATGCGACAAAGTTCGGTGGGATGTGAATGTTGGGAATGCATGTTCTAACCGCTTGAGAGAGCATATCTTCGTGTTCTTCGTTTTGACACTGATTGATGAAGTAAACTTTACATGGGTCTTCTTCGGGCAACATATCGCTTACGGGCATCGGGTTTTCTTGTACCTCTTGTTCTGGGGTGAACGTTTCCACGATTTCTTCTTTCACGACTGCCAAATCGACCGGCATACTGATTATCTCGTTTTGCTCCGAACACGCCTTCTTATCAGAACAAGGCAAGTCATTTGTTTTGCAAATTTTGCAAAGCATCTTTTTGGGGAGACTGGACTGATCCTTTGAATGTTCAGCAAATTTGCGTTTACGATTAGGAATAGCATTGACTAGTCTACCTTTTCCCCCATCGATCAGCTCCGTTTCAATGTGAAGACTGTTGATGTGCTTGCGGTACAAAGGATGCATCACAAACAAAACCTCTAACGCCTGAAACAAATTTGTATTTGGATATCCATATTTTGGTTGTAGTGAGTATACGTTAGCATTCATCTCTCTCATTTCGATGCCAGTTTGCAACGCTTCGTATATTTCACCACAGCTTCTCACAATTTTCAGACCTATTGTGAGCTCTTTCTGTGTACTGACAAGCTGAAAGTTTTTACTCGGTAGCACTCCTTTTTTCACCAATATTTCCACGATATCATTTTCCGAACAATCGAGTAATGTCATGACTGCTCGAAAGTAGGTGTTCAGCTTCAATCGTATCTGTGTCCTTTCCAAAGATAGGCAAGTGGATTTCACCGAATAGACTTTGCTAAACTCCTCGATTCCGTGCAACTCCAACACTGGTATTATGCATATCGGCAGTCTGTAGTTTAACGTGGGATTCGACTGCATGTATCTACCCTTCTTTATGCGCTCGGTTAGAGTTGCGAAATGTTCTGGTACTAATGTTTTCAATATTTTGAAGTAGCACATATCAATCTTTTCATCGGCAACAGAAAACATCAAGTCAACATATCGTTCAAACGCAGCTAGTGTCGGTTCATCGAGAAACACATGGTCCAGCGTTGGCTTGTAGTTCAAGTAGTCATACGGACTGTTAGTTATCGACGTAAAACGCAGTCCCTCGACATCTGTGAAAGGACATGTAACGCTAAACATGTACTTCTTTTGGTGACCATTCGCATTGAAATTTCTTTTCTCACGAATGAATTTTTCGCACAATGTTTGGACCGACATGTTGTCGCTTCTGTTGTCAGATTGTAAATGAGACACATTCAGTTTTTGTTGCAGTATTTATACAAGTCGTCGTATTACAAATTCCATGATAAAAACCTAAATTGTTGAATTTGAATAACAGAAATGGCTCGTTGCATCGAAAGGAAAGGCGAAAGCAAATTGAATACACTCATCAAAGCAAACCAACCCGAGTTGCTAGCTACACACATTAATCAAAACTTTGGTTTCGATTCATCGTGTTACATTGTTATCAAAGAAAAACATGTTTTGCCTGTTGATTTCACACAAACAGACCTAGAACAAGTTGTCATTCATATATCTAAACCTGAATACATACAGTTTGTGAAGCTCAGGTTTAGTGATTCACACAGCAATGGGTTTGATTTTCTGCTTTGCGAACAAACCGATTACGAAGATAACTACGGCAATGAGGTTCATCAGTGTCACCTTTATTTTTCAAGAACATGTACCAAAGATATGGCAGCTACGAGCTATTACTTGACACAAGCCTTAAGTATGATTGGAGTACTAACATTTTCAAAGAATACGCATGACAAACTGGCTTCGTGTCTAATCAAACGTTACGGTCAAACACTCGTACCCAAATGCACTACTGAGTTTTGGAACAAACAACTTGACTCATTTCGCACAAAAAACATTCGTGATAAAATAGATAAGGTCTCACAACAAGATGACTCAACAACACTTCGTGATGAAATTGAGCGTTTGGTGCAAACAAAGTACAACTTTGTTTCTTGTCAATACAATACTGCAAACAAAATTCTCAATATTCTGTACACGAACACAAGTGACAACAGCTTTGGGTTAGTGGTTGTCAAAGAGTCGCTGCAAATAAAAGGCGCTACATGACTGGTAGATCAAATCATTCTTGATCTAACCTTCAAAGCGATAACATGTCTGTGCCAGCAACTACATTCCGGGTTCCAAAAACTGAGGACTGGGATATGGAGATTAGGCTGTCTGAGATAAAAAGTATGTTGTTAAGAATTTCATATGTTAGTGTTGGAGGTTTGATTGTAAACGTTGAATGCTGTAACTAACTTTTGCTTGTTCTGTTTCAGAAACCGTCACTCCAAAAACTGAGGACTGGGATGCCGAAATTGCGGTGGCGAAACGTCCTCCATTCTTTCTCAGCGTGGGCAAAATGACGCAGAGACAAATTAACAGACTAAACCGATGCTGGACCTGTCGCTGCGTGCCGGTCAATTGTACATGTTCAAAGTATTGAATAAAATTGTTGAAACGTTCACAGGTGTTTGTTTGTTTTGTAGAAAAATGTTATATAGCAGTAATTTGACTTAGTACACTTCACACAAAACAATGCTAGCCGTCGAACTCAAAGATTTAGGTTTTTTTCGACACATGTTACGTTTAAACCTCGAACAGTGGAACAAAGCTGTCGAAATGTACATCATGGATCTCTATCCAGATGCTAAGTTTACATTTTCGCAGCGAGATCAATGTTGGAAAGCGACAGATACGGAAATTGTGTACTATGTCGATATTGAGGTTATTCTGATCAATCCGAAATATGATTTGTGCTGGACACACCAAGATCCCACAAAACGACTTCAAACCATAAATGGGATTTTGTTGAGCTCAAAAGCCAAGAGAACAAAACTCGTAACGTTTGACCAAGAGTATTTTTGAGACAAAAAATGTATAAAGATGTTGAAATAACCAATTGCATGTGTAATATAATATCATATCATATCATGGATGATACCGACGCTGTGTGCATGTATCGAACAAGTATTTACATGGACAACTATATCGATAGACTGAAAACTTTTGAGCATTGGTCTCCCCAAATACAACCAAACAAATACCAGCTTGCTTCTTGCGGGTTGTACTACTTGGGACAACACGACCGTTGCAAATGTTTTCGTTGTGGCATTGTGTTGTATCATTGGAAATCTACAGACGATGCGTTCTTGGAACACCATAAACATTCACCGAATTGCCAGTTTTTGCGAATGGTGGGTCCAGGAACAAGACTATTGATAGACACATGAGTAGGTTTTGTATGATCGTGTTGTAAATAAATATCATGAACCGTTCAATTCGTTTTGTTCTTATTCTTGTAGTAACATATACTTATTCATGCAACTACCAAACGCAAAGTTGAAAAACAAGTACTATTGTGTGCACGAATGTTTGATTTCGCTATTGCGTTAGTTATTGATATAACCCAGTGTCGTATGTTTTCTCATAACTATATTATCCAACTCTAATCAAAGCAAATACAAACAACTATGTATATGTAGTTTCAAACGATTTTATTCTGCAACAATCAATATTTCAAACATTCAATCTTTCGCAACAACAACGTACAACAGTTTACATAGTCCACTAGATCAGCCCACATAGTCCACTCGATCAGTCCATCACAGATGCAAAAGCCTCGCTTCCTCTGTTTTGGCCGTAACCCTGAATTTCGCCACACCATTCGCAGCGATCGTCGATCCGCGTACATGACACACAGCTGAGGGCCTCGCATCTACGGCAAAAGTTCACCATCGAAAAAAAGTTTTTGCACGTATGACACACAATCACTAACGTAGTGTCGTAAACAGTTGGCAGCATTTCGCCCATGCTCTTAATCCATTTGTTACAAGCTGCTTTGTTGTTTCCAGCTAACGACTCATTCTCACGATGCTTATTCTGCCTCTCTAACCATGCCTGGAAACCTCCACTTTTCTCCACACCTGACATCCATTGCTCGCAAGCTTTTCTGTCACTCATTATGCGTGTTGTTCGTTCGGTTTCAAAAATCGAAATGATTCAAACACAAGCAATTCGCCCTTTTATAGTATGCCGTTATTCAACTCAACAGCATAAAACTCGAAATGCATGTCCCTTCCCCAGAACATGAAATTTCACAAAGTCGACAAAAGCCCCAATTGTATGTAAACAAAGTGTTTTATGTTTTCATCGACGAGTATTTTTATCAACAAGCCGAATTTTGCGGAATATGCGGTGTCATTAGTTCTAGAAAAGATAGTTTTAATTCATGCTTGACAAAAAGTTTGTAGTTTACTTTGCTTTTTGGAAAAATACAACGTTCAAAGATATGAGTTTCATCCGAACCTTCCGAAAAATGGGTGTTGTTCTATGTACAGTATCGATACATCTATGTGAGGCATGTTAAGGCTTTCTTTCTTGGATTGAGAGTTCAAGAAACGATGAATTCTGTCAAAACATGGATGATATGACAAGCAAGTACCACGACAATGGTTTTGTTTTTTTGTGAAAGACAAAACCGTGTATTGTTGAAATGTCAACACATCTCAAATGTAAACAAAGAAAAATGAAGTACATGATAAATCATATTGTGTAGATTTTGGTACCAAAAGTTATATGCTCTTTACAAAATGCGTTTTGCAATTCAGATTATTGTGACCACTTCTGTTTTGTGTTTAAGAAGGCAGTTTGGAACTTGATATGTGTTGTTTTGTTTTTTATCTGCATCAGACCTTTTTGACTGTAGGTTATTTGTAAACATCAAACTCTGCCATACAAAGTTGATTTCTACAATGAATGAACACTTAGTATATACTTTTTACCGAGTGCTGCTAACACCGTGACTGAATATTTCATCTCATGTCATAGGTTGAACAATTTCTTACCAGAATTTACATTTGAGTATGACAGTTTATGTGAAGAAAACATGTGCACTGATTTGTTTTCATATTTCTATGTAGACTCACTTTTCATATTTTATCCATAGAATGCATAATTGTCCATTTCAAAGTCTTCTTCACAAAAATATTTGATGTCTAAAACTGCAAAAAAATCTATATACACACCAAAAATGCAAATTCTGCTTTTTGCCAACATGTGAATTTTTGGCCACAACAATCTTTCATTCAAGTTGACACAAATATGTGTATCAACAGCAAACCCCATAGGAAGTTTGTCTTGGTTAGAGTACCTATAGTATAGATATTTAAATATCAAGAAGCAAACCCTTCATAACAGGTTATGGTGTACAAAGTTCAAAAAAAGGTATTAACACAAAAAATGGAAAATTTGCATGTTGGTCAGTACAGAAATTGTATTGCACTCACATATGTTATCATGTTGACTTAACAGTGTAGAATTTCATCTTGAATCAGAATTTGAAATTGTGATACACTGTATGAATTACAAAAGAACATGTGTTCACTTTCTTTTTAAACATTTTTCTCTCTACAAAAAAACTAACTGCATATGTTATTCTGTTTCAGGTCTTTTTTCTGATCAGTTCCCATGTAAGGTATATTTTAGAATTTTGATATAAATCCCACATAACCGGCTATGGTTGAGAATGATGCAAAAAAGGTATTTACACAAAAAGTGGAAACTTTTGCTATTTTGCAGGCATGACAATGTCTGTTTACCAGATTTCATTCAAATACATTTTACAGTGTGTGTGAGCTAGCAAGCACAACCACAAGCCAATTCTTGGTTCAGATTCATAAGCATCTGCATTCTTGTTTCAGTGCAAATATGTGTGAAGGTAATTATGGGTATGAGCTAGCAAGCACAACCACAAGCCATGTTTTGGTTCAGATTTCTTTTAGTCATGTCTATAAGAGAAGATATGATAATTTTGATACATGGCTCTCATAACTGGTCTCATTCAAATGCTGAGAAAAAAGTATATAAAGGCTATTTAGAAAAATATGGTTTTTTGTCAGCAAATTCATGTCTGGCCACAAAACTCATTGCGTTGTTTGTTATGCAGTGATGATCAGTATATATTATCAGATTGGTTTAGAAGGAGATCTATGTCATGCAAAACTAAATCTCTTCAGTCAATTTCTTCTGGGTATGATATTGAAACTGTGTGGATAGTATTTACAGTCAAGTATAAAATTTTGCATTTTGGTCTACACATTCATATTTGATCACAATAATCATTCTCTACCCAAGCTAATTTGTATGCAATGCAAATTGAAGCAACCAAAATGTATTAACACTGTGTGGGCTGGGATTGTACAACTGTTCTCTCAGCTTAGCATGTTTGAAATAAGAATTGGTTAACGACGTGTATGATACAGATATTTGAGGATTGCAAATCAAAACTGGCATATCATGTTTGCCTGAATGTATGTGAACAAATGTCATATACATGGTCAAACGGGGTATTTTAGTTGAAGAGAATATCTGATCACAATCATAATTGCTAGGTTTTGACTGCTATGCATAGTGACTATCCAGCATTGATCAGTTCAAACGCCAGAGTAGTAGAATGTATAACGCTTTCTCCAGTCCTGTGCTGGTTGAAAAAGATCCAGGTTCAAGTCCTGGCTTTGGCATGAACATGTGAAATGGCTGCATTAGTCAATATCTTAATTTCTGATTTATCACTATCAAAGAAACAGGATTAACGGTTATAGAGAGCATTAACTAGAACAACATGTTTTAAAAATGTATGTTTCCACATTGCAGTTTTTTTGTGAAAGTTGATATGTGTGTCTGACGTGTGTGAAATGGCAGTTTTCGGTATTTTCATATGGCAAAGCATTTGACAGTTCGTTCTTGGTGCAAATTCATAACGTCATTTCAATATTTATTTAAGTTCATCCTACCAACTAAAGCGGCGTTAACATATCGATGATAGAAAATTGTGTTTATTTGTAAGTGGTTTAAATGCAATATTTCTATAACCCGTTGTCCGAACTCAATAAAATTTTCACAAGATTAACCGAAATTTCGATGCGCTCATACTGATACTATTTGTTCATACAAAATCGAATGCGCAAGTTATGATATTTTGATCTTACTGCAGTTGAAATAAGAACAGAGCTGTAGTCGCTTTAATAGTGCGGAATCATATCGAGCAAATTTCGTCAAACGAACGTCATGTAAACAATTGTTATGGGTCAAAATATTGAACAATAACGTGTGTTCATCTGAGTTTTCATTCCGCTATTTTTTTTAAGGCCAATATGAGCCTGAAGTCGTGTAAGCATAAAACATTCATTTCAAGCATGTAAAACAAAACACAGATTAGATGTTTAATTCGATTTATTCATACTATGTATCAACCAATAATGCCATAGCGTGAGCCAACTTGATATGTGGCGTTTTCATCGTATGGATGTTTGCATTTCAAACAAATAAGTCGCCCAGAATTTTTGTTGTAGACGTATTCCAAATACTTCATTATGCAATTTATGCAGCAGAATCCGTGCCCGCACGTTTTGCTTATAATTGTTGGTGGATTGTCTTCATTTTTGCATATTCTGCAGGAGTCAACATCGCCACTGTTTTGTAGTTCACTTGAGATGCTTTCTATGGCTTGCGAAATATTTGAAGATGCCTTTGACAGAAAAGAGCAAACCGTTGGCTCATCGCTTTCTTTGGATTGCACATAGTGTAAGGATTTTTCAATGAACGCTATCCTTGTACGAGCATCAGCGTGCAACGATTTTATTTTTTGTTGTTTCTTGAGATACTGCTCCACAAAGTCAGTCTGCTTATTTTCACTTGAGATTGCATTTTGTTTTGCATTTCGCGAGCCCTTAGGTTTTTTGACAGTGTGTCCCTCGGAATCACCAATAGCTTTGCGTTTGTTCGAATTCTTAGTACTACTCGAACCTGATGAGTCGTTGGAATTTTGCTGTACAAGCTGAGCAATAAAATCGGCAGCTTCTTTTTCTTCATTTTTTTGCAAATGATACTGTTTATCAGCTTTCTCGTCTCTCATTTTTAGAAGGGAGTGCACGTTTTGACAAGTTTGGTTGAGCTCACTTGGGGTGAGATATAACGGATGACTTTCATCATCTAAACATAAACCAACACCAGCAAGTTGTTTTGACACCATTTCGCTTCGTTACTCAAATGAGAATGATTGCGTTTGTCAAAAGACTGGATTTATATAGTACAAGTTTGTGTTATAATATTGTTTTGATTTCGCTGCACATTTCGAAACATGTTGATACTACTAGATGTTATATTACACAATGACTCATATTAAGCATTCGATCCATTGCAATTCAATACGACATTGTTCGTAAGCTCAACGTTATTTTACTCTACAATCAAACTATATCTAACCTGCTCAATTAACGACCAACACATGATATGCATTTCAACATTTTATTTCACAACAAACAAACAAGCATATAAATAAATCCAAAACATCTAATCAGTCAAAAGCATTCGCACCCAGCCAGTAACGTCAGCTCGACACATAGCGCAGTCTCCATCAAACATCATCAGGCAGCAGTTTTCACAAAAAGTGTGCCCACACCTTGTCAAGGTACTGTTTTTTTCCTCATCGTAGCATATGGTACACGTTTTCAATGCTCGAATAGCCTCTTCTTTTTCTTCTTGAAGTTTTGTTCTAAGCGAATCCAAAGCCTGCTCTTTTTCAAATAGGAGCTGCGATATTATCCTATCGGTTTCGAGTTCATGCTGCTCTTTTAGCGCGCGTTCGCGTTTAGACCACTCATCCTCGAAGAAACGTTCTTGATCATTAATCAAATGTTCGCTCGCTTCTCGCTGATAAGATGAAGCCTTTTGAATACACGATACCATTTTCTTGCAGACATCGCGACCTTCCTTTGACATAGCGTAGTCGCTGCCGTTTACAAACGCTGTAACCTGACTTCCAAGTCTGTTCAGTTGATAGCCGAATGACTTTAGATCAATTGACGCCGATTGTTCTGGTCGAGTGTATGGCTTTGTAGCATGTCGCTTGCCCTTGCCAGTCGTTTCGCTACTACCACTAGCAGCGTCTGTGTCCTCGAACTTTGGCAGTCGGTTTGCGTATTTCGGCATGATTTCGAGTCAATGTTCTCTCTTGGAGTCTCAAATCAAGAATGATGACCATACCTGTCCGTGTCGCTTTATATACCCAACGGGCTGGTGCGTTTTCAGTATATAGACAAAGCATAGCGCTTACATACCAAAGTCCTTGATAAAGATGAATAGCAAATTTCTAACGCGTGGCAGATGTAGACATTCGTACTTAAGAAAAACGCTGAACAAAGTTGCATGTCTGAGGGATTTTGATAAAACGTACGTTAGCGAGTTGGGTCAGTACCTCAGAAAGACATTTCCCACATTACGCGACGACTGTAAATTGTACATAAAGCACGAATTAACAATTCAGAACAGGCGACCCGATTTCGTTATTCATATACCAAATGTTACCCTAATACTACTCGAATACAAAACATCGAATGTTACAACAAAAGTACGCAGAGAATATCTAACTCAAGTACTCGATACGTATCACAAGTTTCGACAAAGCTTATGCGTTAGTGAAAATTCCAGCCATATACGTTTACTTAGCATTTTGCTCATTCGCAATTCTTCATCTCGACAAAATAAAATTGTGTGTGTGAAAAATGAGTTAATACCTAACAGCTGTTATTTGATATGAACTTGTATGAATATTTTTGCGAAATGTACTATGATCAATTTTTAAACGCAACAGTGCAGTGGAGTATTTTTCAAATCACAATATCTCGCTAGTACAACTTTTTGCTGTAATAATTTCACAACGCTAAAATTTCCAATCCAATACTTCATCAAATATCTACCAGCATCGCACGAGAAATTACACCCAGTACAGCGAGGTCATCAAGTGCAAATAATATCGAACGTCATTTCACAGTAAAGTACACAGATAGATGAGTATTTGCGAGAAAGTTTAAATGTAAATTTATCAAAAACCACTGCAGATATTGGGATCAAATTTTGACTATGATATTCAACTTAGAGAGCCTTACATCGATTATTCCGAACGTTTTATTCTTTTGTTGATGCTTTTTTGACAAACATACTAGTTTTTGATCGAAAATAAAGCCTTTATGAAGAAATCTTTTTGCCTTTTCGTTTTGCGATACATTGTTCAAAATGTGTACCGTTGAATATGAAGTTTTTGTGAGGATTTAATAATCACACATTGAAACGCCGATTTATCAGCAGAAAACTGAACTCAACTCTGATATTGTTTTTCTTAACATGGAGGTTAAATTCATAAAATGCAGTACGTCGTTTCGCTGTAAGTAAACAACCTTGGTGCAATATCGTACAACGAGGTTTAAGTGCATTTTCTTTGAAACCACTCAAAATATCAATATGAAATTTTCAGTACAGTACACAGATGGCTATATGCTACAATTACGTACTGATTAGTTTGCCCTGAAATATATGCTTCTATGTTAAATATCTGTCCGAAATCTTGTGTATGAAGAAAACTTTTTTGCTTTTTCGTTTTGCTTAACGAAATATGTACAGTTGAATTGGGAATTGTTTTCTGAAGAATTTGGTGTATAACACTTTGTATGTATGTGAAACATTTCGATTTAACACGTAGAAAGTTAAACGCAGCACTGATATTTTTCTTTACATCGGCTTCGAGTTAAAATTCATTACATGTAGTACGTCATTTCGCTTCATGTAAACAACCTTGGGTAAAATATCGTACACCGAGGTTTAAGTCAAATTTCTCCGGAACTGTTCAAGTCATCACTATCAAATTTAAAGTACAATGCCCAGCTTATTGTTAGCTACAACTTTTCTATTGTAATTTTTGTTCCAACATACATGCTTATGAGATAAAAATCACGTTGAAAACGTTCGCAACAAGAAAACTTTTTCATCCTATCGCTTTTTGAAACAAAACTGATATCATCTTATAGAAAATTTCATTCCGAATATTTCGCTATGACATGCGTGTATGTTTATTGTATCGCTTGATCAAGACTAGCCGAAAACCATTTTGCCTATAATCACGAATTCACTTTTTAAAGCACGAAACATGTACTGTAGATCGAACGTCATTTCTATCCATGTAAACAACCTTGGCTTGGGTGCAATATCTTACAATGAGGTTTAAGTCAATTTTCTTTGAAACCACTCATAATATCCAGATGAAATGTTCGCCACAATATTCTATCATATGATAGCTACAATTGTTGTCTCGCCTATATTGTTCTCACACGACTCATTGTGTCAGATATTCAATTTTGCAAAATTCGCTAACAAGAAAACTTTTTCGTGTTAAGAGCATTTATCTTCATTTTGGTATGATTTTGTAGGAAATTCAATTCCACGCATTTTGATGTATTACACTTAAACGTCTGTCTAAACACACAAACAATACAGTGCAATAACGATTTCGTACTAAACGCATTTCTGTCTTTAACTTTAGATTTTTACAACGTCGTCTTTTATCCATGTAAACAAACGAAACAAGATGTTAAGTTACATCGGTTTAACTCAATTTGCTCGAAAACGTCTCATGATATTAAGATGAAATTTTCACCATAATATTCTATCATATGATAGCTACATTTTTTGTTTCGCCTATATTGTTCTCACACGACTCATTGTGTCAGATATTCTACTTTGCAAAACTCGCTAACAAGAAAACTTTTTTGCGTTAAGAGCATTCATCTTTAGTTTGGTATGATTCTGTTGGAAATTCAATTCCACGCATTTTGATGTATAACACTTAACTATATATCATAACACAACAATAAAACAGTCCGATAACGATTTCGTACAAAACGCATTTCTGTCTAACTTAAGATTTTTACAACGTCATTGCATTTCTATGCATGTAAACAAGCGAGGGAAAAGTTTCAGTTACATCGGTTTAACTCAATTCTTTCGAGAACGCCTCATGATATTCAGATGAAATTTTCACCACAATATTTAACCGCATGATAGCTACAATTTTTGTTTCACCTATATTGTTTTCACACGACTTATTGTATCAGATATTCAACTTTGCAAAATTCGCTAACAAGAAAACTTTTTTGTGTAATGAGCATTTATCGTTATTTTGGTACTAGCTTGTAGGAAATTCGATTCCACGCATTTTTATATATTACACTTTACCGTATGTTTAGACACAACAAAAATACAGTGCGATAACGATTTCGTACTAAACGCATTTCTGTCTTTAACTTTAGATTTTTTACAACGTCATTCATATGCATGTAAACAAGCGAGGGAAAAGTTTCAGTTACATCGGTTTAACTCAATTCTTTCGAGAACGCCTCATGATATTCAGATGAAATTTTCACCACAATATTTAACCGCATGATAGCTACAATTTTTGTTTCACCTATATTGTTCTCACACGACTTATTGTATCAGATATTCAACTTTGCAAAATTCGCTAACAAGAAAACTTTTTTGTGTAATGAGCATTTATCGTTATTTTGGTACTAGCTTGTAGGAAATTCGATTCCACGCATTTTTATATATTACACTTTACCGTATGTTTAGACACAACAAAAATACAGTGCGATAACGATTTCGTACTAAACGCATTTCTGTCTTTAACTTTACATTTTGACTCAACGTCGAAAACTCTCTGCGAATAGAACAGTGATTTCGTACAAAGTTTAACTTCGCGTTTCTTCCCAACCATTTGACCGATCAACATAACATTTTCGCATTAATATGAAACGTGTTAATAGCAACAAGTTTTGTGGGGATCATTTTTTGTTAACATATTCGCATATAGAAGAAATTCTTAGTTTTTCGCATGAAAATCACTTCGATGACAAGAAAAAAAATTCCCATTTATGACAAGTACATAGCAATTGATACCATTCGATAAGGAATTCTGTTCTGCACATTTTGATGTATGATACTCCACAATAGGTCTAATTACAAGAATACTGCTGAGAGAAAACGCATTCGTGCTTATAGAAATTTTGAACTTTAAAGTATCGAGTTAAACCGAACGTCGTTAGATAGCGAATAGTTGATAAAACTGTGTTTGTATCGAAGCGGTTTATTTTAACTGTCACAATAACGCGTGAACGCATTTCGATGAAATTTTCACAATCATAACCAGCAAATAAACAGGAACAATAAGAGTTTAAATATTTTGCAAGTAGATAAGTGGATATATGTCAAAATTTCTGTTTATTGGTAAAACTTGGGTTGATATGAAGAAAAGATTTTCATTTCGCAATATGATACAGTAATATTTGCATCATGCGATGGGGAATTTATTTCTGTGCATTTTGGTGTAACATACTTGATGTTTTTGTAAAACGCTGCAGTTATACGGGCAGAAAACCATATCACAACAAACACACATTTCATGAATCGTAATTTTGACCCTTCGTTGTCAGTGCAAATCGACGACGTCATTTCAATGAAACTCATCTTTCAACTTAAAGGGGTGTTTACATATCGACGATAGAAAATTGTGTTTCTTTGACAGTGGTTTAAGTGCAATATCTATAGAACCAGTTGTCCAAATTCCATAAAATTTTCACCAGATGAACCGAAATTTCGATGCGCTCATACTGGTACTATTTGTGTATACAAAATCGAACGCGCGAGTTATGAAATTTTGATTTTAACGCAAATTTTCTCGATATTTCAAATTTTCAAGAACAATTGTACACATAACCATACTATTTGTATATCATTGTATAGGCGCCAGTGTGCTGAACATTTTGATATATGTGGTTTGATATTTATTTTCTATATCTTCGTTGTACTAGTACAAATCACAAAACACAGTTGAAAAAATCACAGCGCGATAGTTGCTCTTTAATAAAGTTAGTGCGAAATCATATCGAGCTGCTTTCGTCAGTCGAACGTCATGAAAACATTTGAGTTCTCGGAATTGAAAATAAATATTGAATTGTTCAGGCTATGTAGAAAACTAAATGGGTATACGGGAATATTTTGTGCTGATGTTAAATGTTCAGTAATAAATATTTTGATGGATTACTCACATATTTGATATGATCTAGGATTATTTCAGAATGATAGGTTAGTAAATCTATGTTTGACTAGATTTTTTTATAATATAGATCTCTACACGCATTTTCTAGTTTTTACATTTACTCTAAAAATCTGCGTTGGGTACGCCTCATAACAAGATTTGAGACCTAAAGACCATGGATTTGCTTTAACTCGAAGGAAATACTGGATGGATTGTACGGACTCATGCTTATCAATTTGTATGCCCATTCAAGCTGTGTGTAAATATTTCGGCTTGTATGGTCATGAAAAAATATCATCACAAAGTCAATATTTGTAGGATTTTTGCATGGTAAGTATGATTTTTAGATTTGTCATCAAATACACATTCGATCGTAACTCAAATCATGAAGAATAAACATTTTCCATGTGCTTTTCTGTCATTCTTCGTTTGGTCGTTGAAGGGTTCGGACGTGTTTTTCGAAGCTCTCGACGTCGTGACCTAATTATAATTTGAACTGCGCGGGTAAAGAACGCTCAGTTGCGGCTTGGACATTGACCAATACGGACGTGTTTTTAAAGCGCTCTGAAAAAAGTTTTGACTTTTAAATTTTTTTTACTACGACAGAATCTTAGTTGACTGATGGTCTTTGACAAAGACAGACTTGTTTTTGTGAGCTCTGAAAAAAATTTGACTTTGAAATATTTTTACGATTAAAAAGTTTCAGTTGACTTTTGAACGTTGACGAAGACGGACGTACTTTCGTGAGCTCTGACTATTGATGAAAAGTTTTGAGTTTTACTGACTTGTACTTTGAGAGTAAAATTGACTTCGCGTTATAGAATAGCGACTTGGTACTCAGGTTGTTGAATGACTGGATGACTGAAGTGTTAGGTTATTGTTATGAGATAACAACTTGACTTTGACTTGAGTTGTGAAATGAAATCATACTCTTATGCGATGTTAACTTTTGAACGTTTAGTATTGACTGACAACGAACTTTTGTGAGCGTTATATATGAAATGTTTGACTTACATTAATTTTTTTGAACGACTTTACTTCAATTTAAGTTTTGACATCGGACTGATCGGACGTGTTTTTTAAAGCCCTGACTGTTGTGAATAATTAAATTTATGTTGTGGTGTCAAGCGATTGACTGTCAGTTGAGGTTCAGATGTCGAGCTGTGCGGACGTGTTTATCGAGCTGCTGTCTACAAAAAACGTGAGTACAAATTTTTTTCGTTTTACTGTTTACAAGTTGCGTGATGATGTATGATGGTTGTAATGTGTTGGGTAGAAATTACTCAGTGCTGATACAGTGTCGATATGTTGTGATGAGCGATAATAGTGGATGATGGTGGAACAGAATATTCATTGAGCTATTTTGAGGAAGCGAACATATGATGGAAAAATGTTGCAAAAATATTAAATGACAATGTATTGAATCGCTTTTGTTGATATGTATGATATTGATTAAATTGTATTTGCATGCTGTAACATTTCTATTCCATTTCAGGGGGCTGTGGTGAGTATTGTAGTATAAATTTGTTTCAATAAATCATGATGAATGAAAACTGATTTTGATTCGTTTTGTACAGGTTTACTTGTATAGAAGTGTAATGCGTTGGGTAGAAATTAGAATCTACTCAGTACTGATATAGTGTCGATATGTTGTGATTAGCGATGATGGTGTATGATGGTGGAACAGAACATGAGCTACTTTGGGGAAACGAACATATGATTGAACAATGATTGCAAACATATTAGATGAATGATATGATATTGCTTAAATTGTATTTGCATGCTGTAACATTTCTATTTCATTTCAGGGTGCTGTGGTGAGTACTGTAGATTGTAGTGCATATGTATAGAATTCAATAAAAGATTATGACTGAAAACTGCTTTTGATTCTTATTGTACAGTTTTAGGGATTATAAGTCTATAGCAACTCTGTCGGTTGGTGTTCATGAGTGTGAGCTTAATACAGCAATGTTTGAGTAGTACAAAAATGTTTTCGCTTTTGTGGTCGCCAGCTGTCCGTGATCTGTAAAGTGAAAATACACAGAGCTATGAAGCATACAAATGTTTCGAAATTTTATCAATGATTGTATACTATGCATGTTTTGATTTAGTTCGTTTCAGATTTGACATGAGATGAAAACCTGACATGATTTGAACAGAGCTGGGAAATGAAAAGGTAAGTCTGTTTCATTCCACTATGAACACTTGTATTTTGACAAAAGAAGAGATAAAGTGAGTTACTTTATCATCATGGTTTCATTTGGTGTATAACACATGAACAGAGGTAAACCTAGCTAGCTTTTCGTGTACTCTATTTTGGATGATGAGTATGTCAGTAACTTTAATTGTACGGCTAGTAAAGTATGAACATGAATGCTTTGTTCAGATTTTCAGATGTGTGCTGGCAGTTCAAGTCTGGCAGCTGGAGTGAACAGTCGTGTTTTCTGGAGCTCCAACAATATGCTAGAAGGTAAGTAACTATGTTTGTTTTGCATTGCATGTTTTTATATGTTTCAGACTTTCAAGCAGAGATGTCATGCTGACTGGAGTTGAGCACAGGGCAGTGACAAAGTGAAAGGTAAGTACTTTTGACTGAATGTTTGTTCTATGCATGTTTTGTTTTAATACATTTCAGGAGTGCTTATCCAGTGATGATATGACAGTTGGAGTGAACAGTGGAGCCAAGCAGTCTTGTTTTTGGAGCTACTCAACAAGTCTTGAAGGTAAGTTTAGAATTTCTCAATGTTAGTGAATTGAAGTACTGTCACTTGCTTTTGGACAGTCGAACAGAACAGACGTGGTTGCGAGAGCTCTCATATCTGTTGTGTTAAACTGTTTTTATGATATGTTATGTTTGTTTGTTTGTTTGTGATGTACTATTTTTCAGATGCTGATGGCAGTGATGGGTTTTCAAGCTGACCTGAACAGAAAAGCACTCATATGGTAAGTACAAAATAGTTGTTATATGGGATGTTTTGTGCATGCTTTTATGTTTCAGGTGTACTTGCTGACAGCGACGAAGACGAATCAAGAAGAGGAACATTGTTCAGAAAGTGATTGGGACTTGCAAACAGGGTAAGTGTAACACTTGTGTTTGTTTAATTTGTAACATGCGTGCTTTGCTCTGTTTCAGATTTCACATGCAGAAATTAAACAGGATTTCAACTGCTGAGACACAATTCATCAAAAGTAAGGTAAGTTTTAATTCATTGATTTGAGTTGTACAATGTGTTCTTTACTTTATTTCAGATTCGAGTCACTGGTTTACACATGGAAGAAGATTTCCACGTCGGTTACTCAACTCTACAGAAGCAAGGTAAGTCGATCAAATTTTTGTTTTCATTTGTACTGCTGTAATGTGATAGTAAACTTATGCTATTTTTCATGTGTGTCATGTACAGATGGATAATTCAAAATTGATCTGTGTTGGTTTATGTTCAAAAACGTTTTACATGTATGTGTGTTTGAAGATGTTTTGTTTCAGTGGATGTCCAGATGGCAAGCAGAACAGACGTGTTTCTTGGAGCTGCCAAACAGTGAGTACAAACGTTTTATATTTTTCAGTTGTTTACTCATAGAAGTCTGTGAAAGATGATAACAAGGGTTGAATTGCACAGTACTTGTGTCTAAAAATGCTGATGTGTGACGGTTTACTGAAAAGGGTAAATGCTAGCCAGTACTAACACTTGAGCAACCGTGGGATGTCGAACTAACTGATGATGTACTATGATGGTGAACACTTACTTTGTGTATCGAAATGCTTTTGTTGATATTTACTAAATATTGATTGACATTTGTTTGCATGCTGTTAACATTTCTATTTCATTTCAGTTGGCTGTGGTGAGTATTGTAATATACATTTGTTTCAATAAATCATGATGAATGAACACTGATTTCGATTCTTTTTTACAGTTTTAGGGATTATCACTCTATAACAACTCTGTCGGTTGGTGTTCGTGAATGTGAGCTTAATGTTTGAGTAGTACAAAAATGTCTTTACTTTTGTGATCGCCAGTTGTCTGTGATGTAAAGTGGAAAAAACACAGCTATGAAGCATACAATTGTTTCAATATTTTATCAATGATAGTGTGCTATGCATGTTTTGATTTAGTTCGTTTCAGATACGACATGACATGAAGAGTTGACAGTCGAACAGAGCTGAGCAAAGCAGAAAGGTAAGTGTGTTTCATTTTAGTATGGACACTTGTATTTTGTTTTTATATGGTATGTTTTGTGCATGCTATGTTTCAGGTGTACTTGTAGTCAGCGACGAAGACGATTCAAGAAGAGGAACATTGCTGAGAAAGTGAATGGGACTTGCAAACAGGGTAAGTGTTACAATTGTTTGTTTGATTTTTACCATGCATACTTTGCTTTGCTCTGTTTCAGATTTCACATGCAGAAATGGTCTCATAGCAGTGCCAACAGTGAATAAGGATTTCAGCTGCTGTGAAACAACTCAACAGAAAGTAGGTAAGCATTGAATGAATGCACTTGAGTTGTACAATTTGATGTGATGCTTTTCTCTGTTTCAGATTCAAGTTCCTGGTGTAGACAGAGAAATGTGTTTGAAGAAGGAATTCTACTACTGTGATTCAACTCTACAGAAGCAAGGTAAGTAGAAACAAAATTTTGGTTTAATTTAACTCATGTGTTTTGCACTGCATGCTATTTTTCAGGTCTCTCATGCAGTGATGGAAAAGAAGAAGATTTCAAGAAAGAATCACTGCTGCAACTCAGGCCTATAACAAGGTAAGTGTTTACTATATTGTATACAAAATGTTTCTCTGTTTTACTCTGTTTCAGGTTTCAATTGCAGAGATGTTGCAGAGATGTTTTGACAGCTTGTGGCAGAAAAGAAATTCAGCATCTGTTTCTCGACTCTAGCCACGAGGTAAGTCAAAACAAATATACTGGTTTGTATGTAATGTTGTTATGCCCTTCTATGTTTCAGACTTACATTGCTGTGACTGTTCCACAGTGGGTCAAAAAAGAGACGAATACAGGTTTCAAGAAGAAAATTGGCTGTTAAAAACCTGCACAAAATATGAGGTAAGTAAACTACTCTTTTGGTTTGTTTTGTGCTTTGTTATGCTTAACTATTTTTCAGATTGGAATGGTGGGTCGTTACAGAGCAGACTTTTGGACTACTGAGAAGTTGAGAAACAGAGAATGATTCAAGATCAGCTAGGTAAGTCTTGATTATTATGCATTGCTAAATGTTTTTTTCATTCCAGTATGGCTGTGGTAAGTACACAAACTTTCTATAATTTAATATTGAACTGTTTTTATGACCTGTATTCTGCATTGTAAAATGTCTGTTTTTCATTTCAGTATCCTGTGGTAAGTACACTAACTTTGTATAATTTCATATTGAAATGTTTTGATGACTTGTATCCTGCTATGCAATGCTTAATATATTTTTCATTTCAGTGTGGCTGTGGTAAGTACACTAACTTTCTTTTCTTTTTCATATTGAACTGTTTTGGTGACTTGTATTCTGCTATACAAAATGTGTTTTTTTCATTTCAGTTGCCTGTGGTAAGTACAATTGCCTTCTTTAATTTTCATATTGAACTGTTTTGATGACTTGTATACTGCATTGTAAAATGTGTTTCTTTTTCATTTCAGTATGGCTGTGGTAAGTACAATTGCCTTCTTTAATTTTCATATTGAACTGTTTTGATGACTTTTATTCTGCCATACAAAATGTGTTTTTTTTTCATTTCAGTTGCCTGTTGGTAAGTACAATTTGCTTTCTTTAATTGCATATTGAAATATGTTTTATGACTTTTATTCTGCTATGCTTTTTTCATTTCAGTTTGGCAGATGTAAGTACACTTCATTTATGTAAAAACTGAATATGATTGTTGTGCTATACAAAATGTGCTTTTTTCAATTTCAGGTCAGCAATGGTAAGTAGATTGTGTTTCTTTATGTATAATTTTGTATACATATTGTTTTTTTCATCATAGCATGTCTTTTATATTTATGCTTTGTGTAAGTAAAATGTTCATAAATCATTCTTATCTTCAAACTAAAAATGTATTGTGCTATGCAAAATGTCTGTATGATTTCAGTTGCCAGAGGTGAGTACCATTACAGTTGAAAAGTTAGTTTTGTTTAGTTAAAGTTTTGGTTCACAGTTCTGTTTATTATTTGGCAAAATTTACATGTATGCATTGAGTCTTGATTTCAGCTCGATTGTGGACTGAAGAAGATTGCCAGCAGAGGGATTGGATACAAAATACAAAGTAAGTACTGAGTTTCTTACTAAAAGTGTTGAGTTGTATTCATTGTGTGTTAATATGCTATGATTGCTATGAACATGACTTTTGTATTTCAGCGAAGACAACATAGGTAAGTAAAATTGTTATCTGTTTCAAGTTTACTGTTATAGTTCAATATTGTGTTTATAAATTGTAAGTTGTACAAACACATTCAAAAGTTTCTGATCATGCTTTCAATTTCATTTCAGCCCTACTACAAGACGAGTGTTTTCTACTACTAGACGAGTCAGCTTTACTACCAGGCGAGCAGTGACAACAAGGCGCCTTTGTGGAAACAGCAAAACAAACAAGTGAGTATTAGTTGAACAATTGTTTGAGATTGTTTTAATGTTATGTTATACTTAAATGCAAAATTGTGCACATAAATTGTAAGTTGTACAAACACAGTGAAAGTTTCTGATCATGCTTTTCATTTCATTTCAGCTCTACTGCAAGACGAGCAGTAACAGCAAGGCGCCTGAACATGCAACACAATACAAAAAAGTAAGTATCAGTCAAACAGTTGGTAGAGTTGTGTGTTTTTCTTTAGCAGTTTGTGTTTACTATTTTATTTGATCCATGGTATATTACACATGCATGTTTTTATCATTTCAGGCTGTTTACTTTCATCGTTTACTGTTTAACACAATTTGCTTTTCTATTTTCAGTGCCAATTTGCAAACCTTGATGTGGACACCGAGTAGTCAATACATACGTGTGGCGTATAGCTGCGACAAAACCGTGGGTCCATCGCACCGATAACTTGAACATTGGCCCGTGTATGGACATCAGTGCAACTTTGTGAATCCGTGTATCTTTGTGAATCCATGTAACATTGCGAATGTGTGTCGATCGAAAAATGTGTACATTCTGAACTGAAACGAACTCGGTGTTGCAAGTGGCAAGTGTTGACAGTGTGTATGTTTATGTTTATGTTTTTACATGAAAACTAAAGGAGATTGTTCTCCTACCTTTTTTTTCCTTGTTTTATTGCGCTGGCCAGCAATATTGATGTATTGATGTATGTGTTTGTGTTTAAACTATGCAATACCAAAATCAAACAAAAAATAAACATTAACAGTCATTAACTGTGTTTGGGCGGCCGAGGGGTTTAAGACTCCACAAGTGTGAAGCGCACTGATAGCACTTGGGGGTGAACACCTCGGTATTTCGGTGCTAAAATGTTTTCACGGTGCTTATCTTGACGCACTGTTAAGACTACCAACCAGTTAATGATTGCTTCATCTTTAAACAAAAAGTAAGTCTCTACTTTGGCACAAGAGACTCCAAGTACCAAATACCAACAATTAAAAAGCAGACGTTTTTCAAAACTATGATCGCTGAGATTGATAGTCAGATGGAGTCCTGCCCAGTTAGCTGTGTAGCGGTCTAGGGCGGGGTTGCAAGTCAATACGAAATGAGGCGCTATAAAGCAACTCGTCCCCGTTATGACCGTCAATACTTTCGACACTATCTGGGAATCCTTTCAACACCACATTGTTGCGCTGTTGGAAGGGTGGTAGGCACGCATGGTGACATGCCTGTGCTTTGCTATGCGACACCATGGTATTTTCGTACGGTGACACGAAATATCTTAATCTGGCTCTCTCAGAAACGCAGGCACGCGTTGACCGAACCTGACCGATGACCGAGCAATAACATTTCTATTAAGTGCTTCAATGCACAAAGTCTGCTAGGCTGGGTGGGAAGGCGACTTCTCTTGTCTGAGCACAAGAGGAACGGTCACAAGTCCGTGAAAACGCCGAGTGACACCACTAGCTTTCAATCGTACAAAGCAAAAAACTTTCAAACTTTTATTTGAGGGAACATGATAAATAAAAGTATATGAATGACTCTCAACGTTATTAGATATTTGCCATATGGACACAAACTATGCTACTCAATGTTGCGTTGAACATTAATTGCGCCTAACGAACTACGAGACTTACATAAGGCGACTCGTAAACTCAAAGCAGTTACTCGCTTTTAACTGCATACACATTTTGCACGACGATAGGTATAGCTTGTCTTTCAATGAGAAACATCAAAATAAACATTTATCAGTATTTAGGCTTCATATTTCGCATGTAGAAAATACGAACAAAAACACAATACACATAACGTTAAGTGATTATTTCTATTTGAGTTGATAGAAAGTTGATGAGTTGATGATGAAAAAATGATATATACATCGATTTGAGCGACTTTCATGACATTCTCAGAATTGCTAGCACAATTGATAAAAACTATAAACGCAGTTTTATGACTAACTTTGAAATAGTGCAAAGCAATTCCAATTAAAAACCTTTCGCTCCACTACAGTCTACAACCGTATTTGAATCTCAACAACTCGAATGTTCTCATTTTGAAACGCCAGTAAGTTACACAACTGCTTGAATATTTTGAAAAGCAGTATCGCTTCAACGCTATGATTTGGTTGTGAGATGTAATATATAGTATAGTAGCATCAATGTTACAGACCTGTAAGCACATTCATACACCTGCTTGAATATTTTGGAAAGCAGTGTCGCTTCAACGCTGCTAAAACGTTTTAGCTTGTCGCTAGCTAGCTTGTATGTTTGTTTTGATTGTGAAATGTAGTCGAGATTGGTGTGTAGCAATGTATAGTAAAGGTGTTGATGTTTCAAATCAGTAGGCACAAACACATGCTCTCAACGGGCACATGCGAATTCGTATCACGACAAAAACGGGTTAAACATACGCTATAATATATCTCTATGTTAGCACCACAGATGAGGTTGTCGCTAGCTTGCGTTGTTGATTTGGTCGTGAGATGTAGTCATGATTGGTATGTATTGTATAGTAGAAGACAATTCTCAGCAGCAGGTGGTCTGCAAACACTACAATGCAATTTTGCAGTTTGATACGAACGTGTTTTGTTCACGTGTAGTTGGTATGAAAATCTGTCGTGTCTGATCAATCTAACATATTTGGTAAAATAACACAGTTGGAAGGCAGTAGCATATCTAAGGTTGTGCTATGTTACAGCTCCACTAATAGTTATTCGTCTTGCAAGATACTGGAACAGATGTCCACATGTTATTGTATATTATCTGATTTAGGATATTTTGAGAAATTATGCAACAGAACATTTCTGCAAGATGTGAAAAAAATATCTATTTAAATGGGATTTCTGAGGTTTAGCCATCGCCGAAAGGCCAATGTTTCTTCGTTAATGCATGGCAAAAGTAAAGGCTATATTGTTTGCTAGTATGCTAGTCCGTATTGCATATTGCAAGGTGGTAAAGCGGCTCTTTTCATTTTGCTGTGAAAAGAACGGTCACAAGCCCGTATAAAACGTTGAGTGACACCTCTTGATCATGTAGCTTGTATGAAACGTGTTAACACAACCACAGTAGTTCAACGCAGAACGCTTTTCCTTCTTCGAGGGAGAAGAAATCTGGGTGCAAGTCCCGGCTTTGGTTATAACACAAATACTCGCTGCTCAGTTGCAATATTCATACTCTTACACAGTCAATATAATCTCGGGACCAAATGCCACTAGGCTCGATTTTGAGTTGCTTACAAGACAACTTAGGGTAACAGGATAGTTTGATAGTGTTATCAGTGTCTGGAAAGTGTATTCATTGCTGAGGCAAAAGGTACAACATAAACCAAATGATTGTTACCTGGGTCTGGATAGTGTATTCATAGTTGTGCTAAAAGGTACCAACTAAACATATTGATATAATTAAAAAAAATGTGAACACACTCATTTCATGTCTGCAAAAAGGTACCATGTGTCATATGGTTCCTTTTTGCACTTATATTTATTTAAATTTTCCACACACCCTTGGTGCAACAATGTAACATGTGTCATATGGTACCTTTTTGCACTGATATTTATTTAAATTTTCCACACACCCTTGGTGCAACAAGGTACCATGTGTCATATGGTACCTTTTTGCACAAACAAATTTTGCAATTTTCACTTGGTACCTTTTTACATAATCCTATATCTTTGGAACCTTACAAGATACAGCTTAGATAGTTTTACAGAATGTAGATTATACAACATCCTAATGAAATATACTAAAATGTCATTTTTGACCAAAATGTCATTATCTTTATTTTAACACCAAACTTTTTTTCTAGAACCAATTTTGAAGAAATATTTGAGAATTATACAGGCTAAACTAGCTATTTAGTCAAAGCCTGACGGTTGCCATAGAAACAGCTCAATAATAACTTATAGCTGCCCAACTGAGATTGTTATCACACATTGTGTTACTTTATATTGAGTATACAATCAAGTAAGAAAGGTGTTGTTTTGCCCCCTGAATGGTACACCCCAACCCATCTGGCTGATAACTAAATAACATAAAACGAAAACAACATATACACAATTGAAATAACTAACTTATTATTGTATACAACATGATACATGGAAAAGAACATTATTTGTTATTTGAAACTCGCGGTTATTTCATGACAACGACCTAATGGTTATTATGTATTGAAAAGCGTCCCGAAACGCTTTTAAAACGCTTGAAAGAATACTTGGACACGATTAAAGCCGAGTGCTTGAAAGTCTCCTGCGATACTGGGATTATTCCAGTTAGTTCCTTTAAATAACTAATTGTTTTTTTTCTGGTTTTAAACATAAGATTAAAATCAAATCTTTGAATGCTAAAAGAATGCTGCTAGACAGTAGTTCTGTTAGAGGTTATGTAAAGATATTAGCGCGTTTAAAAAGAAATAATGATCTTCTTGAATAATGTTTCAATTTCAGGTGATTCTTGATGACTTTTTGATTACATTCATGTCTTGTTCAATTGTTTATAATTTCAGAATTTGATATTCCATAAAGCAAACACCAGAATATGAATAAAATTTATCAATGTACACCAGTCCGCTAATTGCAGTCTTGTTCTTATTGTCTATGTGGCCAGTTCTCTCCACTGCTCTATGAATTTAAAGGCAATTACACACGGGCGGTGACTGTGTAATTGCCATCTCAAAAAGCGTGTTCGATTTTCGGTAGTTAAGACTCCAGCTATCGTCAAAAGCCTTTTAAATATACATAGTATAATAACCCATTGTATGCTAGTTATTAGAAATCAGGCTCATCATGTCGCCCATAACCTAAATACTTATGTTCAATATATTGAAACTATCGTTGTTCAAATATTAAGGGTCTTTTTTCAGGAATTCGTGGACTAGAGCAACATGCATCGCATGTGTTCATGAAAAAGTGCTTTAACATGACCATAATTGGAGCAAAACGCCATTAAACGTAATAATGTTACATAATCCATTTACAGAAAAACGTGTAATTTAACTGAGGTCACAAAAATATATATACCCCATATCTTCCCAGGATAGTATACATATGTCGATCTTGCTCCTTAGGTATGCTGATCGCGAGTATCCACCAGCAGCAACAAGCGTTTCAAGTTCCGGGTTGTTAACCTCGTCTTTGATTTCGTGCTACCGAAAAATTAGCCACTTAATCGAGGGAATGAAAACATATTCCATCAACACCGGCTGAATATACAAATTTCCAGTTGAGAAACTAGTCGAATAGTCTTATTGTCGAATTTATTGTGTATAACTGTTTCAAATACTCACCTGAAATTTCTAAGAAAGTTTTTTATCAAAGATTGTATCGCAAAAATAGTGTGTGGCGCTTCGTGTATCGCGCAAATTATCGTGTGTCGCTTTGAGTATCGCGCAAAATATCGTGTGTCGCTTCGTGTTTCGTGTGTCGCCCTTTGGACGCGAGACACGATATTTTGCGTGATACTCATATAATAAATAAATAAATAATAAAATATATGTAGGATCTGGCATGAGTTGTCATATCATACCATATTTTATTAAACAATTTAAGGAATTGTGTTAGTAAGCTCGCCAAAGGCTCGCTTACTAACGAATTTCCTGGACGAGTTTAAAAACATATGGTATGATATGACAACGAGTGTCAGATCTTTTTATCACATGCTTTTAAATGAGTAAATTAAATAAATATTAACGCAAACATAATGATAAATTCCGAATGTTGTTTACCTTTCGTGACGTCATTTGACGTTGCAACGTCGTTTCAGCAAAATAACACAATGCGATTGGTCGATAAACGAAAACTAAGCCAATGAAAACACTTAAAAAGTATATTACACATGTGTAAGATAAAAATATATGTAATGGTTATATTACACGGGAAACAGGGTATGTATGGCATGTGATAAATATACTTATGTTTCGCTTCACGAGAAAACCAGCACAAATGACAACATTTTCGATTTTTTTTCCATTTTCGGTATCTACGTTCCTTTCCGGTTCCATATGTGTATAAAATGTCAAACTGTTCCAACTATACCCTAAACTTATTTACATTTTCGTTAACCCATGTGACGCTTAAGTGAGCATCATTACGTCGTAATTTTGACGCCGCGTCTTATTTCATTTTATTTTCGAACCCAATGTGTGTGTGTGTGTCGCGTGTATCACTTCGTACATATTTTATTTGCAAATGTCCGTCATTATAATTTACAATTACAATGATGTTGTTGTTGATACCGATGACGTTAATGTGTTACTGTTTGGTTATGTCATATAATGTGTAAATATTAACATGTTTTTCTTCACGAAAATAAATACCGTAGTTTGTTTGATAATTTAAATGAAATCGGAATGTTTATATATTTTTGTTATACAAACACATGTACAGAATCCATAAAACATTAACAATTAGTGGTTAAATAAACCTTTAACAGAGTTAGAACAGTAAAAATGTCACATTCTGTCTAACACGCGAAGCCTTGCTGACCCCGAGCTGACAATAGAGGTCGCACGTTATCACGTAAGTAGTCGCGCCGTGCTTCAGATAATCCGGGAGCGAGCAGCTACACTGGACGGTTGATGTTCGTGAAGAGGAAACTTGGGTTCTTCAATAAACACAAAGAGGTTTCTTCACCGTCGCTGCATGTCTTCGCCATGACAACGCCGGTGTAGCCAGACGACATTCGAAAGTACTGATATTTCGTGCAGTGGACGGACACATTTTATTATTTGTATTTCGTTTAAATCAGTAGGATTTTTATTAAACAATTTGCGTATAGTATACCAGTACATTTGCTATAATGTAATAATTGCTACACACCATATGCCAGGTAGCGCATTGAAGTGTTCGCCTATGAACGACTTCCATTTACGCCAGCACCACACTGGGTAACGAACTGCAGCGTAAGTGCTACTCGATCCTTCCACAACCGCTGCCAACTCGTCCATTGTCTCTACGTCGCTTCGTCTGTAAGCGTTTTTAACACAGGCAAACCCGCTGTCTACGTGACAACGCGCGTGGCCTAAAACATAATAATAAGTCTTAAATTTTTTGTTTTTTTACAAAATAAAAGTGTTATAACTAGTAGCATGGTTGTTTTCTATGGATAAGTAAACAAAAAACATATTGTTTTCACAGGGAATCTGCATCAGGAACTCGATGGTGTCCTGCTGACATGTCATGACACGCCACAGGAAATATCCAATGGCGTACCTGTTTTTATTTTGGTCTGAAAAAGAATATTGTATTCAGTTATGAATATACACTCAGAAATTCTCCAAGCATTGTGTGTTTTGTAAAAACAATCGAATGTATAAATAATATAACTTTTTTCTATGCGATAATTCGGAACACCCGTGTGGTATTTTCGTTCAAAAAAATGCGTATTCACAAAGTAAAGCATAGTTGACATAGTAGCGCTTCGTAGTTTACAAAAGCTATTCGTAGCTTAATACCATACAAAACAGATCTAGTACTTGTTATTCATATTAAATACGCCCGTGTTGTTAATTACCTGGACAATTATCGGCGTGAATAATGAATTTGACGTTGTTTCTAGTGCCCAATCTATCATGGAAAGCACAGCGTTGGGACCGTGTGTCATCTTGCCATCTTTCCCAGGGGTTTCGTTCTCGTCGATTAGAGAGTTCAGTTGCTTATCGCCACTTTTGCGGAAACCGAAGATCTGCACTTTTCTGAGTGTTATGAAATATATTTAGCCCATCTGTCTGCCGTAGTGTGGTAAACTTACACTCTGACTTAAGTCAAAAGTGAAGTGGCAATATCGCACGGGGTCAGAAACGGCCCTCTAAACACAGTTTAAGTACACGTTTCTTTACTGTTTAATATGAGCATGCATTATTATCAACACCAATTATCGTATTGGTATTCGTGTTATCACTGGAAGTTTTAATTACGCCAGCAAAAGATGAGAATAAAACATTAAATTATTACTTATTTGTGTAGGCTAACAATTAATTAAGTTGTATTACAAACAACAACCTTGCGAGCGTCAGTGATGTGCGTCTCCATTGCTGTCAGTGCATGTAGCTTTTCTTCTTCTGTCACAGCGCCGACGATGTCTCTTCAAAGTCGCTCGCACGTACCGCAAACGTCCTCTCTTGGTTTTGCAATTTTAATGTCCGGAACGCAGAGCAACCAGATGCTTTTCAATGCCAAAAATTGCACGCACCGCGCATTTCGCTCTTCAGGAACAGCGCTATATTGCGCATGTAAATGCAACTTTCTTGCAATTGATGGAAGGAAGACGATTGAAATGTTGTCTTTTCCACTTGGGGCTGCTGGGTATGGCAGTCCGATTTCATCGGATGTGTACATGATGAACTGCACATCCCGCTTAACTTCATCAAACATTAGTGCGTGTTTAGGTTTTCGCCCTCTGTTTCCGTGCGTTCTCTGCGTACAACCACCCTGATTTACTGTCTGTATCAGTGCATATAGAATAGCACGTTTTACGTAAAAAAACAGCTGAAATGTTTCCCTACACACTGAAGCACCATCAATTGTAAAGTGTGTGCGCACGCGGGAACGTTTTTGTCCTCTCTTAGTGCTAGAAGAGGTATCCAAAAAATTAAATTACTTAAAATTCCCATAAAGAACATTTCTTTTTCATCTTTACTATTCTCATGCATGTCTAATACGGACTCATACAACGAAGATGGTGTGAAGTTTTTTTGACAATGCCTGCCACATCAACATCCCTTCATGAAATACTCAACAGCTAACCTACCAGGATCACACTTTCCCTGTTCATGTACGCCAGCGCTGGTTTTGCTGTGGACATGTTTTTCATTTTCTGACAGTGATCAACGATAAATATGATCGTTTTCCTTGTCACTATCGTTGTCATCACTCGCATCAATATTTTCACTCACCATAGACCCCACACGACCATGGCAGATGTCGGCGTTGCTGCTAGTATCCACGTCGCTCTCGACACTCGCCTCCGATGTCTGGGAACAAACGGGTGTACTCGCCGCGGTACGACCAAAGTGTTCTGAGACGATACTTTCCAAATCCTGAAATAGTTTAATACGCGTTAATCAATTGATAATATATATATCAGTATATTTAAAGCAACAATGAAGAGGCAATTTAATAATACTTGTATTCTATAACATGCACATACTAATAAAAAAAATATATAGGAACTTCCACGATTCGAACCAATGCTTAGATAAATAAAAAAAAGTATTGAGCGTCCTGCTATACCGATTGCGCTATTCACTCTAAGTCTGAGTAGAGTTATGATGTATTTTACTATCTCAATTTTGCAAAAATATGATTTTGAATATCCACACAGAAATATCAAAATCAAAGTACTGACAGTACAGGTGTGACGATGCTTGCAACAATTCAAGTTTATCTAGATCACCCCAATTGTGTATGTGTGTACGAAAAAAAAATTAGGTACGAAAATTTTGGGTACGAAGAAATTATGCCAACAAAAAATTTGGGTACGAAAAAAATGGGTACGAACAAAATTTGGGTACAGCAAACTTTGGGTGCGAAACAAAATTTGGGTACTTAACAAAATTTAGGTACGAAAATAAAACTGGGTACGAAAAAAAATTGGGTACGAAAACTTTTGGATACGAAATTTTTTTGGGTGTACGGGGAAGTAGTACCCGTGGGAAACTTGACTCATTCAGCGAAACTGGGAGGCAGGTTAAATTCTCGATCAAATCTACAAATAACTACATTTTGGGTTTTCCCAGCGTCACAGCATTTGAAGTGCCACATGTCAGTTTCGTGTCTGGTTCCTGTCCCGAACCTCTCGATAAATTTGAAAGAGGAAGGGAACGACGCTGCCTTTAGGTTATATTACACTAATTCCAATTCCCATAGGGTCCCATTATGAAACTGACAACTTTCAACGCATTTTTCTTGCCTTTCTGACATATCAATTTTTCCGAACCTGGTATCATTTTTAAGATGGATCTGTCCTCTTCCAATAATTGCAATCAAAAACATACCGTCTCGCAACTTCTCAGAAAGTAAATCGCTGCACCCACCGTAGAAAAAACGTATTTCGGAAGCCTAATTTCGACAAAAGCCCCACACAATAGAAAATACACCCCCAAAAGTTCATCTTTTATGTTAGCTTCCATTCCAAGGCGTCAAAGTACTCCAGACACATACAGGATATTACAAATAACCACAGAAGGCATGTATCACATTGTTAAATGGCTTTCATTCAAGATGAGAAAATGAACTCTTTAGTAATAGGCACTACTTTCGAATGGACCACGGAGGGATACACACTGATTTAGAGTAATATAAACTTTACCTTTATCAATGATAATCAGCGAGGTATGCCGATTGAGAAAATTTAGCTAACTCAGCTAAATTTAGCTGAATCAGCATCGTCAAAAACTATCATAAACTAATAGTTTCTTAATCTGTCCATTATTGCTACTTAAACGTAGGATTTTAATTATTATGGCTAGTAGTAATCATATGCATTTTTAATAGTAAACACACATTTAAGATGCTTAAAATATTAGATAAACTTGCATACAATTTTCAAAAGACAACACCTATTACACAAAAATAATGTTTGACACACTCAGACAGAGCTAACAATATATGCCCCTTTCCTGGATGGGGGGGGGGAGGGGGGCAAAAAGGCCTGCAAATGCATACACGCAACTTTGTGATAATCACGTCTGTGTCCCGTAACCCGTGTTCTTAATGACGCGGTAATTTTGTCGACAGGGGGGAAGCCCATATATAATTTGTTATATATGCTATAATAGTCTCTATTAAAGCATATATATATATATATATATATATATATATATATATATGCTATAATCACTGCGGGCTTCCCTCCTGTGGTCTTAAGTTATATCTTCATACTCTATGAAGGTATTGCAACATACAATGTATTGTGCTTAGCATTAAATAATTTCAACGCCAGACACATATCGTGCACAGCATTTAATAAATTCAACGTATGGCACATATCGTGCTCGGCATTTCGGTGATATAAGTCACGTGCATACATCGGACCTCAAATACACCGTGAACGTTTGTTTGTTTTATACCACGTATTTACTAAGCTGAACCGCAATATATCCAAAATCTGCATAATATTTGCATCATATTATTCGTATCATAAATTTATTTAAATTAATGCACGCCTCTTTAAGTTTGCATTTAATTGCGTGTTCACTAGTAGATATATCCTTTTGCGAAACAGACCAATGGATTGTTTAAATTATAAATCAGTTTATTTATCGTTTTTATGTTCAAAACATGTATTTTCTCATGCAAAAGGGCGGCAATCTTATTATTGTGAAACAGTGCCATATTTCAGGTATGGTTTATGTGTAGTTTAAATTTTATCAGGGGCGTAGCTGCTATTAGGCACAGTAGGCCCGGGCCTACAATTTTTATTTGAAACATGAAAATAATAAAAATGCTTCAGCTTCGAAAAACGCATTAAAATGTTGACCCTGAGGGGGTGAGGTGTTAGAAATCTGCATTTCATATTGACATAATCCTCAGACAATGGATTCTGGTCGTGTTCGAAGGACATATCTTCCAATTATCAACTCTACATCTTTCTATGTGCATAGATTCTAGCTCGCTTCTTTTCACGTTACTTGCTGTTACAAGTTTACATAGATCTACATGTAGATCTACTTGTCTGCATTTCATCACTACATTAAGTTGTGATTGAGTATCGTTGGATATTTAAGAAACGTTCCTCATGTTGTTTATGGCCGCGGAAATCTAAAATGGAGCACTTGCCCCCGTATCCCGATTCATTGACTGAATCCAGGTTGGTTTGGTCTCTTGATGCCGAACAAAAACGTGCCGTTGCACAGATTATTATTGGAAAGAATTCCCATGGTTTGACTTGTGAATAAGTGGAGTGTTACACTTTTAAATCTTGTTATGTTCCATATTGTTTAAAAATTTGGTTCTCTGGTATAAAGATAAAACAGTAAAATTTAGTTCTCTAACATTGAGATAAGACAGAAAAATATCAAACAAAAAAAGGCCAAAGTCTTATATTTTCTTATCTTATCATTTGTCTAGATATGATTTAAATCTCACCACAGGCGTTATAGGATTTTAAAATTTTCAGGGGGGAGGACCCCCGGACCCCCCCCCGTTTTTATATATCATATCCGGGCCTACAGCTAAAAAAATGCTAGCTACGCCCCTGAATGAAATCGATAAACTTTCTTATTAAAAAAATATCCTTTATATATAATGCGCAAGCGTTCATTTTAAATACCGTTGAGTAACAAAGATTTTTATGAAAGAGCTGACCAATCAAAGCATACGTTACAGATGAGCCTGGAAATTTGCCTGTTAAATTTTGAATGTAAAAGAAGTATATTTTACATTAAGCTCGTTCGATGGTCAGCGGAAAAAAGGCATGAAAGATTCCCATACCAAGATTGAATAATAAAAGACTTGAAATTGAGACAAAAGTCGCCCTACCTTATAGAGATCTGTCCGTGGTCTGCAGCACGTTTGAGATAACGTACGTACAAGCAGGTGCTTTGGTGTTCACGCTGCGTGGACGTAGCTTTGTTGGATCATACTAATTGAGTCGCGTTCTAAGAAAACTGGGTTTAATGCTTGTGCGTAAAGTGTAGTGCCAGATTAACCTGTGCAGTCCGCACAGGCTAATCAGGGACGACACTTTCCGCTTTTATTGTATTTTTAGTTTCAAGGAAGTCCCTACTTACTGAAAATCAAGTTTAGGCGGAAAGTGTCGTCCCTGAATCTGGGAAGACACTTTACGCACATGCATTGTGCCCAGTTTTGATCCGAACGAGGCTCAATTGTTTTGGTAAAAACACATATGTTATTAATTGCTTATTTATTGCTTCTCAAACTCTGGATTCGATCGCGCATTTCGAGGAAAACACGAATATTAAACAGCGACATGTGGGGAAAAAGCTTAAATGTGCAATGAATAAAATAAAATTAAAAGAAGGAAAGTTAAGCTCATTATAACATATATAAGCCTTGTGTTTTCTCACGTTTATCATAACTAATGTTTATTCGCTTAAGAATAAACCATTTTATCCAACGCAAGCTATTTAACTATATTTATACGTATAACCCGTCATACAAGAGTTCTCGTTCCTGAAAATTATTCCCCCGCGTAAGGGCGCTGAACCATAGTATATAGTAGGCTCTAATTCCACGTGCGTTCTTTTACACTGTTGTCTCACTGCTAAGTAAGTTGCCATTTCATTATTTATTTAGAAATTCATTTTACAAAACCCACCCACCTCCCTGTGACGTATTAGGATGAACATTGATACTCGCCATTCCTTCATATATTTTCAGCAATTGTTTCCATGACTTCGTGTTCCCTTCGCCTGTCGTCGTCAAGGCTGACCAGAGACTGATTGAATATATTATTGACTTCAGGTGCCAGTGTGTTTCCTGTGTTAAGAACTGTATCAATGACTTTCGGTATCGGGGTCTTGATTGATTGCACAGAACGTATGTCTAAACATCACGCACCGCACAAAACAGGTACATGGGCAGTTTGTACATGCGTATGGTTGTCACGTGAGTGATGGTCACTCAGACGGACATAGGCGGGATTTGTGCACGGTTTTCGTTATTTGGTCAGTTCTACGATAGACTTTGATCTGTAAACGTTTACTTTTTGAAATTCCAACCACATTAATAAATTAGTTAAAATTACCAGTTATGTTTGAGTTACACAATGTCCACAGTTACATGTTAATATTGGTTGTTTTCGGGTACAGTTTTCCAAAGTTATTTTACATTGAGTGAAGTTTTATCTCTGGTTTTTACTCTGGCCTAGAAAACACCATTTTAGGATAAAGAATAGAAGTGATGTAGCCAAATTAAAGTTGTATGGTAATTTTTTTCTAGCATGATCCTATTATAACACATCCTTCCGGGGTCGGGGGATATAAGCTATCATAATTGTATTGTATAATTTTTGTTAATGTTTTATTTCTTACAAAAGATAACTATGCATTTGTTGTTTAAACTCAGCCTTGACAGATATTTTGCCAAACTTAAATAATAAATTAATTCCAAACTTATTGTGCTTGTCGTTGGATAATCACGATCTGTTACCTTTGGGAATGCATGTAATTGTCCCTTGCGTATGACCAACAGTCAATTTCCAATGTTGGAATGCTTTATTTAGATTACAAAAGTACCAATTGTTGCATACAGATCTTGTAAAATTCTGCTGTAAGGCCTAAACAACCCGGACATTTATAATTAGAATTGTTTTTAAGACTTTAGGTATCTCTGATCAAGATATATTTCCGCATCTTGATCATTTAATTTATGACAATTGATGATGGAAATAACATCTGAAAAGAAGTTTAACAAGAGTTAGTGTCTTTGTTGCGGTCAATACATTAGTCGAGTTATTTAACTTTATTTAAAATTTAAAATGTATGTTTTATAAGTTATACAATGTTTTAATATCACATTCTATTTTTGTACAAATGTTTTTTTCTTTATTACAAATGCTCTATGTCAAAGAAAGACAATTAGGTAATGGAAGACAAAAAGAACATATAAAACGGCCACTGGAAAAACTTTGCAAAACCGAAATTTCCCAAACTAAAGTACCCTTTTTCTTGAAGATTTCTTTGAGATAAAGCATGCGATAAAAGTCTTATTTTTTATTAATAGTTGATTATGTTTGCTTACAAAATGCGTTTTTTAACACTTGAAATTTATTCGCAAAGTTGGTATTCCCAGGGGAATTTTGCATTTTCCCATGGAATTTTACTTTTTCCCATGGGATTTTTTGTTTTTCCACCTCTATTTACGGGAAAAAATCCCATGCGATTTTCGAAAAAAACAACAACCTTTGTTCATGCTTAGTTATCGATTTAAAGCACTGTAAAAGTATTTGTGCTAATTTTCGCTCAATTTGCTTTGTTAGAAAAAATCCCATTTTTTTATGGGAAAAAATCCCATGGGATTGTTTTCTTATTTTGAGTGAAACTTCCAGAAGCAATTTATTTTATCAAATGATGAATAATTTACGCGATTTAATTTGTTTAGTCGTGTTATAATTTGTGTGTATATCCATAGGACGTTATTTCCCATTTAAATTTTTTTCAAATGGGATTTTTTCCTTGGTTTTTTTTTCTTATGGGATATTTTTACAATTTCTTGAGTCGGATAAAAGTTTCTAAATGCGAAAAGAATTATTATACGTATTATTATTGTATTTTTCTTTTATAACATATAATATATTATTATGATCATTATATTATATATTATATATTATATATTATATATTATGTATTATATATTATATATTATATAATATATATTATATTATCAGCGGTATCATCGGAAGGAGTGTAGCGGTTTTAGAAGCGGTAGGAGTAACAGTATTAGTAGTGGAAGAAGTAGCGGAAGTAGTGGCGGTAGTAGTAGCAAAAGTAATAGCGGTAGAAGTAGCGGTAGTACTAGCGCTGGTAGAAGCGGTAGTAGTAGCAGTAGTAGTAGCGGTGGTAGTAGCAGTAGTAGTAGCGGTAGTAGTACCGGTAGTACTAGCGATGGGACTAGCGCTGGTAGTAGCGGTAGTAGTAGTAGTAGTAGTAGTAGTAGTAGTAGTAGTAGTAGTAGTAGTAGTAGTAGTAGTAGTAGTAGAAGTAGTAGTAGTAGTAGTTGTAGTAGTAGTAGAAGTAGTAGTAGTAGTAGTAGTAGTAGTAGTAGTAGTAGTAGTAGTAGTAGTAGTAGTAGTAGTAGCAAATAAATAACATTGAGGTAAAATTCCTCTGTTATTAATGATATCGCCAAAGTACAACAGCTCGGCACAAGTTGGCAGTTATAATATGTAAAATACTTTTGCATATATCATTTAAACTTTTTTTTAAAAGTCAAACACATTAATAATGCGAAAATGTGCTTTATGTTATATACGGCCAGCGTAGCTCTATCCTAGCTTGTGCAGTTTAGTCACGATGCTACGCTGTCCGCTTTTAAGTCGCGAAATGTTTTCTGGTCTAATGAGCGGACGTTCCAGACTGTGCGGATACGCCGGATGGACTGGAGCCACGCTACGCTAGGCGTAGATGACATAATACTCATTTTCGCATCAAGCGGCTCATATGGCTTTGGCTATCAATATTATATAAACAATTTTATCACACTACCAGGAAGTCATTGCAATTGATAGGAATGATTTTTCGAAACACCTGTTTCTGTTTGTTTGTACATAGCTACGGTTTACAAAATGCGGTAAACGGTTTACAAAAACAAAACAAAATGGGATAGCTACTGTTGCATAAATGTGACATATGACATATTTTATTTAGCGGGTTCTATGACTTGTGCACGCGATAACATTTAAGTACGCAGTCCAAAGCTATGACGTTCGCATGCTATATTTATTACTTGTGCATGCAATAGCAATGACATGCGCACAAGATATCTATGACGTGCGCGCGAGATTGCTATGACGTTCGCACGCGATAGCTATACAGTTCGAACGGGATAGCTATGACGTGTGCATTCGATAGCTATGACGTGTGAATTCGATAGCTATGACCTGCGCACACGATAACTATTACACCAACGCAATTTTCCTTGACCGACTATTATTTATTTGTGATAACAGATAAATGCAATGCACTGTGCGATTGGCAAAGAACTGAAGGTAATGCGTGTTTACCAAATATCAGCAGTTTTTGAAAAATAAGGTGCGGCGACACTTTTCTAAAAATCAAGCTTGGAAATCGAACGCAAATGCTAGTTAGGTATGAATGTAATCATCACAAATCGTCTTAACAGCGGAACTATAGTTTTTTTCAAATAGTTTAATTTATATTCCGGGGGATAACGCTTGTTCGTCCGAAAGGGGCCCTTAAAGGGGCATACCCACTCACAGGCAAAAATGGCGCGTAATAGGCTAAATAGGTTGCACCTGGCTCCGATCCTAATTAAAACTCCCGGCCGAAACTAGGTCAGCCCGACAGGAAGTCGACGGCTGGTCAGCGTGCACTAGGTCTCTTCCGGGGGATAACTCTTGTTCGTCCGAAAGGGGCCCTTAAAGGGGCATACCCGCTCACTGGGAAATGACGCATTCGAGAAATAGGCTAAATAGGCTGCATGCACGGGGCCGACCGTAATTGAAACTCCCGGCCGAAACTAGTTCAGCCCGATAGTCAGTCGACGGCTGGTCAGCGTGCACTAAGTCTCTGCCGTGGGATAACTCTTGTTCGTCCGAAAGGGGCCCTTAAAGGGGCATACCCACTCACAGCAAAAATGGCGCGTAATAGGCTAAATAGGTTGCACCTGGCTCCGATCCTAATTAAAACTCTCGGCCGAAACTAGGTCAGCCCGCCAGGCAGTCGACGGCTGGTCAGCATTCACTAGGTCTCTTCCGGGGGATAACTCTTGCTCGTCCGAAAGGGGCCCTTAAAGGGGCATACCCGCTCACTGGGAAATGACGCATACGAGAAATAGGCTAAATAGGCTGCATGCACGGGGCCGACCGTAATTGAAACTCCCGGCCAAAACAAGTTCAGCCCGATAGGCAGTCGACGGCTGGTAAGCGTGCACTAGGTCTCTTCCGGGGGATAACTCTTGTTCGTCCGAAAGGGGCCCTTAAAGGGGCATACCCACTCACAGGCAAAAATGGCGCGTAATAGGCTAAATAGGTTGCACATGGCTCCGATCCTAATTAAAACTCCCGGCCGAAACTAGGTCAGCCCGACAGGCAGTCGACGGCTGGTCAGCGTGCACTAGGTCTCTTCCGGGGGATAACTCTTGTTCGCCCGAAAGGGGCCCTTAAAGGGGCATACCAGCTCACTGGGAAATGACGCATACGAGAAATAGGCTAAATAGGCTGCATGCACGGGGCCGACCGTAATTGAAACTCCCGGCCAAAACAAGTTCAGCCCGATAGGCAGTCGACGGCTGGTCAGCGTGCACTAGGTCTCTTCCGGGGGATAACTCTTGTTCGTCCGAAAGGGGCCCTTAAAGGGGCATACCCACTCACAGGCAAAAATGGCGCGATATAGGCTAAATAGATTGCACCTGGCTCCGATCCTAATTAAAACTCCAGGCCAAAACTAGGTCAGCCCGACAGGCAGTCGACGGCTGGTCAGCGTGCACTAGGTCTCTTCCGGGGGATAACTCTTGTTCGTCCGATAGGGGCCCTTAAAGGGGCATACCCGCTCACTGGGAAATGACGCATACGAGAAATAGGCTAAATAGGCTGCATGCACGGGGCCGACCGTAATTAAAACTCCCGGCAAAAACAAGTTCAGCCCGATAGGCAGTCGACGGTTGGTCAGCGTGCACTAGGTCTCTTCCGGGGGATAACTCTTGTTCGTCCGAAAGGGGCCCTTAAAGGGGCATACCCACTCACAGGCAAAAATGGCGCGTAATAGGCTAAATAGGTTGCACTTGGCTCCGATCCTAATTAAAACTCCCGGCCGAAACTAGGTCAGCCCGACAGGTAGTCGACGGCTGGTCAGCGTGCACTAGGTCTCTTCCAGGGGATAACTCTTGTTCGTCCGAAAGGGGCCCTTAAAGGGGCATACCCGCTCACTGGGAAATGAAGCATACGAGAAATAGGCTAAATAGGCTGCATGCACGGGGCCGACCGTAATTGAAACTCCCGGCCAAAATAAGTTCAGCCAATCGGCAATCGACGGCTGGTCAGCGTGCACTAGGTCCCTTCCGTGGGATAACTCTTGTTCGTCCGAAAGGGGCCCTTAAAGGGGCATACCCACTCACAGGCAAAAATGGCGCGTAATAGGCTAAATAGGTTGCACCTGGCTCCGATCCTAATTAAAACTCCCGGCCGAAACTAGGTCAGCCCGACAGGCAGTCGACGGCTGGTCAGCGTGCACTAGGTCTCTTCCGGGGGATAACTCTTGTTCGTTCGAAAAGGGCCCTTAAAGGGGCTAACCCGCTCACTGGGAAATGACGCATACGAGAAATAGGCTAAATAGGCTGCATGCACGGGGCCGATCGTAATTAAAACTCCCGGCCGAAACAAGTTCAGCCCGATTGGCAGTCGACGGCTGGTCAGCGTGCACTAGGTCTCTTCCGGGGGATAACTCTTGTTCGTCCGAAAGGGGCCCTTAAAGGGGCATACCCACTCACAGGCAAAAATGGCGCGTAATAGGCTAAATAGGTTGCACCTTGCTCCGATCCTAATTAAAATTCCAGGCCGAAACTAGATCATCCCGACAGGAAGTCGACAGCTGGTCAGCGTGCACTAGGTCTCAACAAGGGGATAACTCCTGTTCCTTCGAAAGGGGCCCTTACAGGGGCATACCCGCTCACTGGGAAATGACGCATACGAGAAATAGGCTAAATAGGCTGCATGCACGGGGCCCAACGTAATTGAAACTCCCGGCCGAAACAAGTTCAGCCCGTTAGGCAGTCGACGGCTGGTCAGCGTGCACTAGGTCTCTTCCGGGGGATAACTCTTGTTCGTCCGAAAGGGGCCCTTAAAGGGGCATACCCACTCACAGGCAAAAATGGCGCGTAATAGGCTAAGTAGGTTGCACCTGGCTCCGATCCTTATTAAAACTCCCGGCCGAAACTAGGTCAGCCCGACAGGCAGTCGACGGCTGGTCAGCGTGCATTAGGTCTCTTCCAGGGGATTACTCTTGTTCGTCCGAAAGGGGCCCTGAAAGGGGCATACCCGCTCACTGGGAAATGACGCATACGAGAAATAGGCTAAATAGGCTGCATGCACGGGGCCGACCGTAATTGAAACTCCCGGCCGAAACAAGTTCAGCCCGTTAGGCAGTCGACGGCTGGTCAGCGTGCACTAGGTCTCTTCCGGGGGATAACTCTTGTTCTTCCGAAAGGGGCCCTTAAAGGGGCATACCCACTCACAGGCAAAAATGGCGCGTAATAGGCTAAATAGGTTGCACCTGGCTCCGATCCTAATTAAAATTCCCTGCCGAAACTAGGTCATCCCGACAGGCAGTCGACGGCTGGTCAGCGTGCACTAAGTCTCTTCCGGGGGATAACTCTTGTTTGTCCGAAAGGGGCCCTTAAAGGGGCATACCCGCTCACTGGGAAATGACGCATACGAGAAATAGGCTAAATAGGCTGCATGCACGGGGCCGACGGTAATTAAAACTCCCGGCCGAAACAAGTTCAGCCCGATAGGCAGTCGACGGCTGGTCAGCGTGCACTAGGTCTCTTCCGGGGGATAACTCTTGTTCGTCCGAAAGAGGCCCTTAAAGGGGCATACGCACTCATAGGCTAAATTGGCGCGTAATAGGCTAAATAGGTTGCACCTGGCTCCGATCCTAATTAAAACTCCCGGCCGAAACTAGGTCAGCCCGACGGGCAGTCGACGGCTGGTCAGCGTGCACTAGGTCTCTTCCGGGGGATAACTCTTGTTCGTCCGAAAGGGGCCCTTAAAGGGGTATACCCACACACAGGCAAAAATGGCGCGTTATAGGCTAAGTAGGTTGCACCTGGCTCCGATCCTGATTAAAATTCCCGGCCGAAACTAGGTCAGCCCGACAGGCAATCGACGGCTGGTCAGCGTGCACTAGGTCTCTTTCAGGGGATAACTCTTGTTCGTCCGAAAGGGGCCCTTAAAGGGGCATACCCGCTCACTGGGAAATGACGCATACGAGAAATAGGCTAAATAGGCTGCATGCACGGGGCCGACCGTAATTGAAACTCCCGGCCGAAACAAGTTCATCCCGTTAGGCAGTCGACGGCTGGTCAGCGTGCACTAGGTCTCTTCCGAGGGATAACTCTTGTTCGTGCGAAAGGGGCCCTTAAAGGGGCATACCCACTCACAGGCAAAAATGGCGCGTAATAGGCTAAGTAGGTTGCACCTGGCTCCGATCCTAATTAAAACTCCCGGCCGAAACTAGGTCAGCCCGACAGGCAGTCGACGGCTGGTCAGCGTGCATTAGGTCTCTTCCAGGGGACAACTCTTGTTCGTCCGAAAGGGCCCTTAAAGGGGCATACCCGCTCACTGGGAAATGACGCATACGAGAAATAGGCTAAATAGGCTGCATGCACGGGGCCGACCGTAATTGAAACTCCCGGCCGAAACAAGTTCATCCCGTTAGGCAGTCGACAGCTGGTCAGCGTGCACTAGGTGTCTTCCGGGGGATAACTCTTGTTCGTCCGAAAGGGGCCCTTAAAGGGGCATACCCACTCACAGGCAAAAATGGCGCGTAATAGGCTAAATAGGTTGCACCTTGCTCCGATCCTAATTAAAACTCCAGGCCGAAACTAGGTCAGCCCGACAGGTAGTCGACGGCTGGTCAGCGTGCACTAGGTCTCAACCAGGGGATAACTCCGTTTCCTCCGAAAGGGGCCCTTAAAGGGGCATACCCGCTCACTGGGAAATGACGCATACGAGAAATAGGCTAAATAGGCTGCATGCACGGGGCCCACCGTAATTGAAACTCCCGGCCGAAACAAGTTCAGCCCGATAGGCAGTCGACGGCTGGTCAGCGTGCACTAGGTCTCTTCCGGGGGATAACTCTTGTTCGTCCGAAAGTTGCCCTTAAAGGGGCATACCCACTCACAGGCAAAAATGGCGCGTAATAGGCTAAGTAGGTTGCACCTGGCTCCGATCCTAATTAAAACTCCCGGCCGAAACTAGGTCAGCCCGACAGGCAGTCGACGGCTGGTCAGCGTGCATTAGGTCTCTTCCAGGGGATAACTCTTGTTCGTCCGAAAGGGGCCCTTAAATGGGCATACCCGCTCACTGGGAAATGACGCATACGAGAAATAGGCTATATAGGCAGCATGCACGGGGCCGACCGTTATTGAAACTCCCGGCCGAAACAAGTTCAGCCCGTTAGGCAGTCGACGGCTGGTCAGCGTGCACTAGGTCTCTTCCGGGGGATAACTCTTGTTCGTCCGAAAGGGGCCCTTAAAGGGGCATACCCACTCATAGGCAAAAATGGCGCGTAATAGGCTAAATAGGTTGCACATGGCTCCGATCCTAATTAAAACTCCCGGCCGAAACAAGTTCAGCCCGATAGGCAGTCGACGGCTGGTCAGCGTGCACTAGGTCTCTTTTAGGGGATAACTCTTGTTCGTCCGAAAGGGGCCCTTAAAGGGGCATACCCACTCACAGGCAAAAATGGTGCGTAATAGGCTAAGTAGGTTGCACCTGGCTCCGATCCTAATTTAAACTCCCGGCCGAAACAAGGTCAGCCCGACGGGCAGTCGACGGCTGGTCAGCGTGCACTAGGTCTCTTCCAGGGGATAACTTTTGTTCGTCCGAAAGGGGCCCTTAAAGGGGCATACCCGCTCACTGGGAAATGACGCACACGAGAAATAGGCTAAATAGGCTGCATGCACGGGGCCGACCGTAATTGAAACTCCCGGCCGAAAAAAGTTCAGCCCGTTAGGCAGTCGACGGCTGGTCAGCGTGCACTAGGTCTCATCCGGGGGATAACTCTTGTTCGTCCGAAAGGGGCCCTTAAAAGGGCATACCCACTCACAGGCAAAAATGGCGCGTAATAGGCTAAATAGGTTGCACCTGGCTCCGATCCTAATTAAAACTCCCGGCCGAAACTAGGTCAGCCCGACAGGCAGTCGACGGCTGGTCAGCGTGCACTAGGTCTCTTCCGGGGGATAACTCTTGTTCGTCCGAAAGGGGCCCTTAAAGGGGCATACCCGCTCACTGGGAAATGACGCATACGAGAAATAGGCTAAATAGGCTGCATGCACGGGGCCGACCGTAATTAAAACTCCCGGCCGAAACAAGTTCAGCCCGATAGGCAGTCGACGGCTGGTCAGCGTGCACTAGGTCTCTTCCGGGGGATAACTCTTGTTTGTCCGAAAGGGGCCCTTAAAGGGGCATACCCACTCGTAGGCAAAAATGGCGCGTAAAAGGCTAAATGGGTTGCACCTGGCTCCGATCCTAATTAAAACTCCCGGCCGAAACTAGGTCAGCCCGACAGGCAGTCGACGGCTGGTCAGCGTGCACTAGGTCTCTTCCGGGGGATAACTCTTGTTCGTCCGAAAGGGACCCTCAAAGGGGCATACCCGCTCACTGGGAAATGACGCATACGAGAAATAGGCTAAATAGGCTGCATGCACGGGGCCGACCGTAATTAAAACTCCCGGCCGAAACTAGGTCAGTCCGACAGGCAGTCGACGGCTGATTAGCGTGCACTAGGTCTCTTCAACTCTTGTTCGTTGTATGTTTCAACCTATGTATTAAATAGGCTAAATAGGCTGAAAATGCTGTTAAATAGGCTAAATAGGCTAAATACGATGTATGTTTGAAGCTATGGCTAAATAGGCTGAAAAGGCTGTTAAATATGCTAAACAGGCTAAATACGATGTATGTTTCAACATATGTTCTAAACTTTCTAAATAGGCTGAACAGGCTGTTAAATATGCTAAAATAGGCTAAATAGGATGTATGTTTCAACCTATTTACTAAATAGGCTAAATATGCTGTTAAATAGGCTAAATCGGCTAAATAGGATGCATGTTTCAACCTATGTATTAAATAGGCTTAATATGCTAAATAGGCTGAAAATGCTGTTAACTATGTACTTAATATGCTAAATAGGCTGAAAATGCTGTTAAATAGGCTAAATAGGCTAAATAGGATGTATGTTTCAACCAATGTACTAAATAGGCTAAATAGGCTGAAAAGGCTGTTAAATAGGCTAAATAGGATGTATGTTTCAACCTATATACTAAATAGGCTAAATAGGCTATATTGGCTAAAAATGCTGTTAAATAGGCTAGATAAGCTTAATGGGCTAAATAGGCTAAATAGGCTGAAAATGCTGAGAATTAGGCTAAATAGGCTAAATAGGATGTATGTTGCAACCTAATAGACTAAATAGGCTAAAACAGGCTAAAAAGGCTGAAGAGGCTGTTAAATTGGCTAAATAGGCTAAATAGGATGTTTGTTTCAACCTATGTACTAAATAAGCTAAATAGGCTAAATAGGCTGAAAAGGCTGTTAAATAGGCTAGATCACTTAAAACACGTTTTAGGGAACATTTTTTTTTAATTAAAAATAACAATAAATTTTATAACTTCATTTACCAACACTTTAATAAAACAGGTCATAGCGTAACAAATATTTCAATTCAACCTGTGGAGCAACTTATTTTTAATAATAGTACTTCAAGTCAGTGCCAATTAAAAGCAAGGTGTATGTCAGAATTTGAATGGATTAAACGTTTGCAATCAGCTTACCCACTTGGATTAAATGATAATATTCTAAATGTTGGAACAATTTCTAAAAATAAATCTATTAATTCATTTTCTCTGTTTAGTAAACGTCTAAGAAATAAACGTTCACATGGGATTAGGAAAAATGGTAACTTAAGGCGTAAATTTAAACGTCTGCGTTCTTTAAATGATTGCTACACAGTATTACAAAATGGTGGTAAACATAAATTACTAAGTGCACTTTGCTCTCTTTCTGTTTCTTCGTTTGCGCATATTGATAAGGAATGTAAACTTATTTTACTTCAATCTGACCCTCTATATGAATGTGCTTGTATTATTGAATCTTTCACTGACTACTATCTTAAACCTTTTATTGAAAATGTACTTAACAAAACTAGAAATCGTATCAAAATTGAGTTTTGTAACAAAGGTCTTGATTTAATTGACCTTCCTAAAATATTCAAAGATAAAAATGTACGTCGGTTGATTCCCCTTTATTTCCGCAATACTGAATCACCACTTATTTGCTACAAATATAGTAAACCTGTAAGAAGTATCGTATTTAATTATAATTCTATTTCCACAGATATAAATGTAATAAGAAATTGTCCTACATTATGTGACTGTACTAGTTCTAAATATATATATGGTCCAGTTGGACATGTTATTACTGGGGACCTTAATTTTATTCAAAATAAAAACCTTAGAAATTTGCTACGCAGAGGCCCTAAGTACAGACTGCCTATTCCTGTTGATTTTGATGACTGCATTAAGAATATCGTAACACCCTTACATGATTATTGCACTAAATGGTGCAGGAAGGAAAATGCTGAAATTACTGCACTCAATGATTGGAAAACAAAAATATTTAGTATGGCCATGAATAAAATATGTTTTTATGATACACATCCTTTGGCCCTACCACATTCACCTAAATTTAATAAACAAAATCTCTGTAAATTGCTTGAAGACTTAAAATCTAAATTCGTCTTAGTTCCTGCTGATAAGGCTGCTAATAATGTTATCATAATATGACGAGTGTTTTATGTTCAAACTATTTCACAAGAACTTTCACAAACTACATCATATTGTGAGTACAATAAGCAACCTAATGAAATTATTACCGACCATATTGCCCAATGCATAAAGTTAAATGTTATAGTCAATATTACTGACAAGAAATTGCCATCACTTTACTGGATACCTAAATTACATAAGACGCCATATAAAAGTCGTTTTATCGCTAATTCAGTGTCTTGTACCACCAAACAATTATCAGTGTATCTTACATCTGCATTGAGTGCTATTAGATATCATATAGCTAAATTTTGTAATAAAGTTTATGAAAATAGTAATATTAACCTATTTTGGTCAATAATAAACACCTTAGAAGTTATTGGTAAAATTGAAAATAAAAAATATAAGGTGTCACAGGTAAGTACTTATGATTTTTCGACACTATAAACAACGCTTCCTCACGCTTTAATAAAATCCAAACTTGTTTCTTTGATTGAAAAAACTTTTGCTAGAGAGAAATGTTTGTATCTAGCTTTAAACACTAAAACAGCTTTTTTTACTCATCAGATATTAGATAATTACATCATTTGGACTGGACTTGACTTTTGTGCAGCACTTACTTTTCTTTTGGATAACTTGTTTGTTGAATTTAATGGTAAAATATTTAAACAAATTATTGGCGTTCCTATGGGTACTAATTGTGCGCCACTTATAGCTGACCTTTTTTTATATTGTTATGAAAGCGAATTTATGTTAGAATTATCTAAAACTAAGCAAGTAGATTTGATTAATTGTTTTAACCTTACTAGTAGGTACATTGATGACATACTTAATTTAGATAATCCATTATTTGAACAATATATTCACAAAATCTACCCAAAAGAACTGGTCTTAAATAGATCGTGTATATCCAATACAGACGCTGCGTATTTAGACTTACATTTAACTATTAATAACTATTTTGCATTCTTGATGTAAAGTCATTTTGCACTTTTATTATAAACAAAACTACTAAAAATTCAAATTAAATAAGTCCTACTTGTATCGGACATCGGTCTTAATGTTTTCACGGGCGGCGGGTTTTTAGGTCACAATATACCAAAAGATTTCTTACACAAATTCATTGTAAAAGCAATAACTTTAACAAAAAATAAAGTCAAACTTTGCGCGTAGACACCCCCATTATCATACCTTTTCTTAAAGAGCATTCCAAGCCGCAATGATTTAAACAATAAAAAAGATAGGTCATCCAGTATGTAAGAAAGAACTCATTGCGAATCAGCGGGCACTGTTTTATGGCCATCTTTTTACCGGCATCCCTCCAGTTGATGATGGTTTCCCGCCAACTGTCAAAGTCTCATGTAGTCTCCAACCTAAAAGCAAAACAGTGAATTTGTAGCATTTAAAAATGTTTTCCCTACCACACGAACACAGAAATATTCAAAAATAAAGCAATGGCAAGTGCCCGTACAGAGAATTGTGTCTTCAAATAAATGAAGATTTTGTTTTTAGAAGGTATAGCATTGACCACCAAAAGTATTTAGTATATTGTAACCTGTAATTCTCACGGGGGTAACGTGAGTAAGGCAAGACTTCCGGTTTATCTAAAAAAAATCACGGTTTTGCAATTCTCACGCTACAACGGTACTGAAGAACAATTCAGGGGCCTATATGTTTGTATAGGTCCATGAACAATAAAACGATGTGACGCGATGTTATAAAATATATTTGAAGATTTACATGGTTTCTGTTATCGATACGATTATCTTATATCAGTTTGTATTATTTAAATAAATATTTTATAAGGTTCATCTGCAATGTTTGAGAGTCATAAAACCAGATATGCGTCTTTGACAAAACATGAATTAGGCCTTGATTGTCATTTGACATGTTATTAGAAGGTGGCGCATGGTATCTTATCTTAGAAACAACATCTACACGTGTGGAGACATATGGTGTCATAGACATTCCAATTAACACTTGTAAACCACCCTTGGGACATCGTCGCTCACTGAGTGAATCATTTCGTTCCTCGATTGCAGATGTGTGTTTTTTTGTTACCACTATCTTGCTTAAATTGACAATCTGTAATTAACGAAGAAAACCATCACTTATTGCGTTCGTGTTTTAATACCTAATTTTAAATCTAAACTTTATAGTGAAACTTTAAGAAAGGAATAAATATGTTTACGGAAAAACACAATTTTTAACGATAATTTAAGTTAAATTCTAAAGTACATATAACATCTTTTAAACTGTAAGGCAATTAGTGTAATCAATTAATGTGTATAATCGGAGATAAATATTGCTCCAAATTGCACGATTGGTCGCACACATAACGTCTTATAGTCTTTCAAAATTTATGAAAATATAAACTTCTTAGCGCACATATGACCATGTTTTTATCTTACCGAAACATTGTAAGTTTGTTCGCCGATAACCGCTTGCAGCTAATGAGACAGTTCTTGTTCACTTTTGAAGGTATTTCAAATAAAGTTTTGAAATAATACAAAAATGAACCTAATGCAAGACAGAGATATCATGTCCAACCAATCTGGACCAAACAAGCATAATTTCTCTCAGGTCATTTACCACAATCACACACACTAGTTTTTTACTATTTATCATTCAATAACAGTTTATGACGAGAAATACAGCCTAAGTAAATCATGTGTGTAAAATAGTGACAATCATTTTGTATCGGTCAACATAATGATATTTATTAAGGAACGATGATTACTATAGAGAGAAAGGAACGTTCACAATGATGTTGGATGAATATGACGATCTTAAACGTCATTTCACTGATACCACCTCCCCTTTCCATAACACAAACAGCCATTACTACAGGAGATAGATATCAACTGCAATATCATACTGGTGAAGGTACGTAGTATTGATATACATGTATGTATCTCACAGCTGAAGGTACGTGCTATCGAGATTGATATCATATCGCTAATGGCACCTTTTGATGGTAGTGAGATAGGTATCATACTGCTGAAGTAACGTGGTAGTGTTATAGATATCGTACTTCTGAAGGAACGTGAACTTGAGATATATATCGTACTGCCGAAGGTACGTGGAAGTGTAATATATATACTGCTGAATGGACGTGGTAGAAATATATCATATTGGTAACGGTATATAGTAGCGAGATATATATAATACTGCTGAAGGTATATGATGACGAAATATATATTCTACTGCTTAATGTACGTCGTTGTGAGATATATATCAAACTGCTGAAGGAACAAAGGAATGAGATGGATATCACACTGCTGAAGATACATTGTAGTGAGATAGATATCATACTTCTGAAGGTACATAGTAGTGACATAGATATCATACTGAGGAAGGAACCTATTAGTGAGACAGATATCATATTGATAAAAGTACGTAGTAGTGAGATATATATCATACTGCCGAAAGGTACGTGGTAGTGTGAAATATATTTTACTTAATAATTGACTTGTTAGAAAAATATATATCATACTGCTGAAGGTACATGGTAGTGTGATAGATACCATACATCTGAAGGAACGTCGTAGAAAGATAGATTTCAAACTTCTGAAAGAACGTGATAGCGAGATAGATACCATACTAATGAATGTTCCTAGTAGAGATATAGATATCATACTGTTGAAGGCACTTGATAGTTAGATATGAATCATACAGCTGAAGGTACGTAATACTAAGACATATATCATACTGTTGAAGGCACGTGGTGGTGAGATAGATATCATATTGGTGACGGTATATGGTAACGAGATATCGTACTGCTGAAGGTCCATAGAAGTGAGATAGATAGCATACTGCTGAAGGAACATAGGAGTGAGCCAGTTATCTCACTGCTGAATGAACATTATAGTGAGAAAGATATCATACTGCTGAAGATACATAATAGTGAGATAGATGTCTTACTGCTGAAGGTACATTATAATGAGATGGATTTCATTCTGCTGAATGTACATAGTAGTGAGATAGATATCATACTGCTGACGGTACATAGAAGTGATATAGATATTATCATATTGCTAAAGGTACGTGGTAGTGTGAAATATATTTTATACTGTTAAATTGACTTGGTGTAATGATAGATATCATACCGCTGAGGGTACATGGCAGTGTGATAGATATCATACCTCTGAAGGAACGTCGTAGCAAGATAGATATCAATACTTCTGAAAAAACGTGATAGTGAAATAGATACCATACTAATGAATGTTTCTAGTAGTGATAGAGAGATATCATACTGCTGAAAGCACTTGATAATTAGATATGTATCATACAGCTGAAAAAACGTAATACTAAGACAGATATGAAACTGATAAAGGCACGAGGTGGTGAGATAGATATCACTTTGGGAACGTTTCAAAGTAGTGAGATAGATATCATACTTCCAAAGGTATGTGGTGGTGTGAAATACATATTTTACTTCTGAAATAATTTTGCAAAATGAAAGATAACACACTGCTGAAGGTACATGGCAGTGTTATAGATATTATACCTCTGAAGGAACGTCGTAACAAGATAAATATCAAACGTCTGAAAGTACGTAATAATTGGATAGACGCAATACTTAATGAATGTTCTTAGAAGCGAGATAGACAACCAACTGCGGAAGGCACTTGGTAGTTAGATATGTATCATACAGCTGAAGGTACGTAATACTAAGACATATATCATCCTGATGAAGGCACGTGGTGGTGAAATAGATGTCATATGGTGAAGGTACATAGAAATGAGATAGATATCATACTGCTAAAGGTACATGGAAGTCAGATATATATCATACTGCTGAAGGTCAATAGTAGTGAGATAGATATCATACTGCTGAATGTATATAGTAGTGATAAAGATATCATACTGCTGAAGGTACACACTAATTAGATAGATATCATACTGATAAAGTAACATAGTACTGAGATATATTATATTGGTGAATATAAAAAAAAGTGAGATAGTTATAACACTGCTGAATGAACATAGGAGTGAAATAGATATCATACTGCTGACGGTACATGGTAGTTAGATATATATCATACTGCTGACGGTAAATAGTAGTTAGATAGATATCATACTGATGACGGATCGTAGTAGTTAGATAGATATTATACTGCTGACGATACATAGTAGCTAGATAGATATCATACTGCTGACGGTACTTAGTAGTTAGATAGATATTATACTGCTGACGGTATAGTAGTGAGATACATATCATACTGCTGTTTGTACATAATAATGAGATAGATAGCATTTTGCTGAAGGTACATACAAGTATAATAGATATCATACTCCTGAATGTACAGAGAAGTGAGATAAATACCATACTGCTGAAGGTGCATAATAGTTAGATAGATATCATACTGCTGAATGTACATAGTAGTGAGATAGATTTCATACTGATGAAGGTACGAGGTAATGATATAGATATAAGACAGCTGACGGTACGTAGTAGTGAGATAGATATCATACTCTTGAAAGCACGTGGTAATGAGATAGATATAATACAGCTTAATGTACATTGTAGTTATAGTAGTAAAACAGATATCATATTGCTGTAGGTGCATAGTAATGAGATAGGTATCATACTGCTAAAGATATGTGATAACGAGATATATATTTTACTGCTGAAGGTACGTTTGAGATAGAAATCATACTGCTGAAGGTTCGTGGACGTGAGATAGATACCACTCTGCTGAAGAAAGTGTTAGTGAGATATACATCACGCTGCTGAAGGTATCTGATAACGCGATAGATATCATACTGCTGAAGGTACGTAGTAACGAGATATATATCATAGTGCTCATGGTTATTGGTAACAAGATAAATATAATACTGCTGAAAATTCGTAGAAGCAAGATAGGTATCGTTCGGAAACGCGGATGTTTAAGACGAGTTAAATTTGATCAGAGTAAAGAAAAAATATTATTTTAAAACAGTTTTATCACATCTTTTTTTAGACAAGTTATATTCGAATATCATTGTCTATTGATATATACTTTTCTACTTCAATGTAGATTTAAGTATCATTTCATTGATAATCAGTCACTTAAGCATTATTTTACGAGAAGCTGAGTCATGAAATTAAATGACTTTACAATCTTACATTGGAATCAATAATACCAAAGTAATGAGTTTATAAAGAATTCTTTAAATTTTAACATTTCATGAACGTAGCATTTGGAAGGATATACATCTTATTTATGGTTCAATGCTCGTTCAACTGATGTTTATACCACCACAAAAATTGAAGTAATAATTAAATATAAATTGACGTTTTATCAATAAAGCTACGAAAGTCATATTAGCCTGAGTGTTATTAGGCTATTTGCAAACATTCGTTTGAAAAGACACGATAACAATTTAGTTATACATTCAATTTCATTTAATTCGTAAAGTTTATCATGATCAGAATATTATAACCGTTGTGTTAACCCATTTGTGCCTAGTGGACTCTCCCATCCTTTTAAATTGGAACAATTAATTTCCAAAATTAGGGATGTCTAGAATATTTATTTCTATATTTAGAATATTTTTTTTACAGAAATTCCTTTAAAGCAAACAGCGCAGACCCTGATGAGACGCCGCATCATGCGGCGTCTCAGCTTGGTCTACGCTGTTTGCCAAGGCCTTTTTTCTAGACGCTAGGCATAAATGGTTTAAATTGCACACATTTATAAAAACAGCTTAAAATGATTTTAATATTTAGGCACTATGTTATGGAAGGCTATTCTTGAGTGTTTACGGTGATAATCAGGCGAATGAGATAGTTATGGGCATGAAACTGCAGGCGTTTCATTTAGATTTGAAAACAATAATTAAACATAATTTGAATCAAAACAGGGACATTGTTTGAAACAAATCTTGATAAAAAATGCATAATGTATCATTTGATTTTACTACAAGAATGTGAGACAGCTAATCCAACATTGAGAGAAAATAATAATAAAAAACTTTATTTAAGTGATAATTAAACAGGTTAATTAACGTAAGATTGTTTCAATTAGAGAGAAAAGGAACGAGTTACGATACATTTTGATAAGGATGAAAATCTCAGCTTCCTTTCCGCATCCTCATAACCCCACCACATAATTGCTTTAATAAGGGATGTAGGAAACGTGTAACAAAACCATTGGATGAAGATAAATATCTCCCATCCAATAATTCCTCCAAAACCGCCACACCCCTCGACATTCCTCTAACCGCCAATATCTTCCCTTCGTAACCCTTTATTCTCCTTACCCCCAATTTTTTCTCCACATCCTACCCAATTTATCTTCACCCTACACCTTAAACCAGCATCTTAACTTCCTTATCTCGACCGATTGCTCCGTACAACCAACTTCATCATTTACTCTCCTGATACCAACCCACTCATCTATCCAACCCCATCCCCTTACTCTGAGAACACAACTTATGTCTCATTCATCCCCCTGTAACTTCCATAATATACACCTCACCATTTCCACCACCACTCTATCACTCAAATTTCACTCACCTCGACTCTCCGGGCCCACCCCTCACCATCACGCCCCTCATCTCCCTCATGTTCACCCTTTCCACTAAGCCGTTATCCAAACACCAGCCCCCTAAAACGTTCACCCTTTCCCTCTCACTCCAACCACATCCCCATGACCCTCATATACAGACGCATCAAAGTCCATCAGGCAGTCTGAAAAGAAGATAAAACTTTTGAATAAATAAAGCTGTATTGTGACGGCCGGACACTCGGGTTATGTTTGACATGACATATTGTCTGACAAGTCTCTGATCTAATCAGACAATGTTTTTGTCTGGCTATTCAGTCTGCACACCAAATGACTTAATGACATAGACATGACATAATCCCATATTTCGCTTCAAGAAAAGATTTTAGACTATGATTGTTTAATAGTGTTTCATGAGCAGTGAACGCATTCGTTATTTTGAGAAAGTCAAGAGCTATCGTGGTTAGTCTATGCCCGGCGTCTTGTGTCGTGCGTCGTGCGGTTAGCATTGTCAATTTATAGCTCTTACCCACTTTATAAGTCACATTATTTTACTCTAGTGGAAATATTGTTTACAATCTTGATGATATTTGGTCACAATTTATCTTTCAACAACATTATGCCAAGTTCAAATCTTTATCTGATGTGTCCAAAAACAAGGTCTTACGGATAAATCTTTAAAAAAAAACGTAACCACTCAAGAAGCCATATGCATGACATAATAATGAGGAAACTTTGTAACAAGGTTTATTTTGACAATATCTTACGAATTTTCAACGTGGGTTAAGTGTGTTGAAAAAACTTTGTAAATAGGTATAATCTTAGGAAAACCTTGTACCGCTCTAGAAGTCGCATTGATGAATCAGCTTCATAAAAATTGATCGAAGTTTATTTTGACAATATATGGGCTATATTCGAATCTGGGTCACGTGCGATCATGAACTAGGTAATCATGCCTAATCTTAGACAGACTTTGTCAACACTTCAGAAGCCACATGAATGAGAGTTCACCTGCTTAAAAACCTTAAAACCACTAGACAACCCACATATATGACGCAATTCTGCTTAAACTTAATCAAAATGTTCACTTTGACAATATCAATGCAAAGTCAGAATCTGGGTTTAAACACAATTCCCCCCTAATGCGCCGCTTTGAAGCCATATAATTGACCCTTGACCTTGAAGGATGACCTTGACCTTTTACCACTCGAAATGTGCAGCTCCTTGAGATACACATGCATGCCAAATATGAAGTTGCTATCTTCAATATTGCAAAAGTTATGACCAAGGTTAATGTTTTAGGACAGAATGACAGAATTACACCCGATCATTCGATCCGGGGCATAAAAACTAGGCAACCAGGTAAACTCTTAACAAAACATTGTTACAACAATTGAATCCTTATTTATCACTCAACCTTGATGACACTAGGTAAAATGTATATCTTGGCAATATCCTGGAAAATTTCAAATCTGGGTCACATGTGTCGCAACTTGGTCAGCGGGCAAAATCTTGAATGAACATTGTAACCACTTTCGAAGAAAGAATAACTTAATATTGTGAGCAAGCCGTACTGTGTTTTTATTCCGTCGGAATAACTCACTTAACTTATCATCAGAATGACAGCTACTCGGGAGAGAAGCCCAGAGCAAGAGAGGTATCCTCACCGTCAAGTACCCCATTGAACACGGTATCGTCACCAACTGCGACGATATGGAGAAGATCTGGTACCAAACCTTCTACAACGAGCTCCGTGTGGCCCCCGACACCACGCAGTCCTAACCGAGTACTCACTGAACCACAAAGCACAAAGCAGACAGGGAAAAGATGACCCAGATCATGTTCGAGGCCTTCAACGACCAGGCCATGTACATTGCAATCAGGCTGTGCTCTCTCTGTGATCTTCCGGACGTATCACCAGTATCGTGCTCGACTCTGGCAACGGCGCCACCCACACTGTTCCCATCTACTTAGGTTACGCTCTGCCCCACGCCATCTTGCGTCTTGACATGGCCAGCAGAGATCTTACTAACTACCTGATGAAGATCCTCACTGAGCGTGGTTGCTCGGTTAGAACCACCGCCGAGCGTGAAATCGTACTTAACATCAAGAAGAAGCTCTGCGACGTCGCCCTAGTCTGTATCCATGAAACCACATACAACAACATCATGAAGTGCTAAGTCGACATCCGTTAGGATCTGTACGCCAACACCGTCCTGTTTGGAGGCACCACCATGTTCCCAGGTGTTGTCGACAGGATGCAGAAGAAATTCATCCTGGCTCCTTCCACCGTGAAGATCAAGCTCATTGCTCCCACTGAGAGGAAGTATTGGTGGATTGGATTGGTGGCTCCATCTTGGCCTCAATGGCCACTTTCCAGCAGGTATGGATCAGCAAGCAGGAATACGACGAATATGAACCCTCCATCGTCCACAGGAAATGCTTTACAACTATACACAGAAGTAGACTGTTTAATCAATTTAACTTTTTACCATCTGGTACTTTGCAGACAAACTTCTTAATTAAACTTTCGCAACATTCTGATGTTACTTTTACTTTTGTAAAATTATTTACATGCATATTTAATAATTTAACATTTTAATCGTTGGAGACACGCTGCCTTTTCATTTTGCCCTTTTTTCGGAATACTGATTTCCCGCTTAGGCATTACAATTTACACAAAGTCGTATTTTGAAAACTACGCGGCTTATTGAAGCAACTTGATTTTATAAGCATTCAGTGACCTTGTCGTCCAAAGGGGGACCACTTGATCAGGTGCGCATTCAAACATGGTGAGAGTGCTTCGCCTATTGTTTTACGTGTTCCAACATTTTGTGTGTTGTTAAACAGGGTCTCAACCTTATGGCGATCCTTTTATCTGCCTATGTTATGTTGATAAAAATTTGTGAGAAATAGATCGATATCCGCGGTGTAGCTTGGACAGAATATTTATCTTTTTGCAATATCTAGGCCAATTTTTAATCTGCGTCAGTGAACGCAAAAACAGGCAAACTAAGTCAAATTTGAAAATAAACCTTTTTATACCACTGGAAGCAACATTATTATGACTCAATCTTGATGAAACTTGGTAAGAATGTGCATCTTAGCAATGTAAAGAAACATTTATAAAATCATATCTAGGCAATATTAAGGCAAAGTAAAAATCTAGGGCACATGTTTTAATTGGGTCACCAGGTTTAATATGAGAAACACCTTGTTAATACTCTAGGGGCAACATTGATGACTAAAACTTGATGAAACTTTGTCACGATGTTTAACTTGACAATAATAAGCCCAGATAAAATCTTAGTCAAGAGTGTCCGAAAAATAGACCACCATGTAGCATCTTTAAAAAATAATGTATTACTCTAGAATCCATATTGTTTTACTCAATCTTGATTCAACTTTGTCAGAATGTATATATCTTTAAAATAAAGGTCATGTTTAAATCAGGGTCTATTGGGTTCAAAAACCAGGTCACCTGTTCAAGTCTTGTCTCTCTTGTAACTCTCTTGTCATGTACCGCTTTAACAAATATTGCATACTTTTAAATCTTTTTTAATTAAAAAATTCCTACTTTCAATAACTTGTACGAACTTGCATTTACAGTTTCTAATAAATAAAAAATAAATCCAACAAAATTGGAATCGGGATCGATTCGTTCAGTACATGTTTAAATGGACCTATCGAAGGTATCTCCTTATTTAGTTGTGTTAAATCAATGTTGATTAACTTTTTCATGAATGTTTATGCTAAATTTATAAAACCGTATAAACCAATTTCAATTTACACACTATCATGATAATTTCAAAAACTATTAAAACCCTCAGCAAAAGTGCGCCTGTGAATATTTCATTCATAACCATTTAAATAATTCTTCTAAATTTCGGCGCGAGCGGAAAGTGTTCTCAGGACAACTTTTATATTTAAAACTACACATATATATATTATTCTACTATTTAATAATCAAAGCACTGAGTGTACTGAAGTTATTCGCTATTAATGTAGATTTGCACAGCGTTTGTACAAACACAGTGGCGTGATATATTTATAAACAAACTATCTTTTTAGCCTTTCTCCCTTGCCAGCTAGAACTTATTCACCGGTTGGAAACAGAGTTTTGAAGTGCAATTCTATTTCTACAGATTGATGGGAATATATATAAACTTGATCACACTTGCTATTATAATTTTCCCTCAATTATTTGAAAGATAGCAAATAATCTACCATTAATAATTTATGGGATTGTGTTTTTCATGAACTGCAATAGGGGCATAGTCTTTGCATCAGATGGTCGCTCACCCTAGTTAGCTGTTTTACAAAAGGAAACTTAGTGCTGTCATAACTGTACTTAAAACATTCTTATTGAGTTCTTCAGCAACCAACTTCAGACACTTGAGTTCGCTTGTATAAATATGCTCACGCGGAGCAACAAAAGTAGAAAGTGTTCAAAGACTTACTTTAAAACTTTGGTCCATAAAATAGCGTAGGGACATGTCTTTCACGAAATATAGAAGATTTTTGTGAGCAGATTGAATTTAGTTGCCCATTGTGTTTCAGTGTATACAACCATGTACCTAGATGCACACTCTATTGAAACATACAATTGTCATTCTCGTTGAACGTGTGTCCGTGCTCTAAATAGTTGTTCACACAAATGCTACATTTATCTAAAGCAGACCAAATCACTGAAATGTACAGTGTGCGATTATTAAAAACAGTTATCCGGGTAAAATAATAAATGTTTTGCAGCAAATATATTTTTTTAAATAAAATGACGAACGCATGGGGACATCTAGCGTGAATCATATTGACCATCAACATGTGTAGAGTACTTGAACTTTTGTAGTATGTGTCGAATAACCAAGTCATCTGACAGTGGCCCAAAAAGAGTAATACGTTGTAAATATTCACAGAGAATCGATTCAAGACGTCATCAAATAAAAACTTAGTTTCGCAAATAACGTGGATTACTCATTATGCTATGATCTAACTATTTAATCAACACGTGAAAAGCTTGTATACAAGTCAGATATTTAAGTAGTCCGTGTAGTAAAGGGCCTATCATACAACCGCAGCGCCACCGTATTTCGAGTGGCGCAGCCAGGAATGAAAATACATTTTTCTATGATCACGAGTGAATTAAAATCGATATTCCACCAAATCAAACAATTTTTCTTTTTATTTTATGCTTACAAATGCTTTTTTGTATTCTTGCTATTGCGAACATTATTATTCCCTGTTGGGCGCCGCGAAATTTTATCACATGTGTGTTCAATGTTACGAATGCGCAATTAATTTTCTACTATATTACATATAGCATAGTTGGAAGTTCGAGATCAATTTTTACCATGACCAAGCGCATACCCACTTTATCATCATACATCATTGAAAAAATAATTGCATAAATTCTATACGCGGTAACTCAAAATATTTACCTTAGAATAGGCACACCGGTTTTGACAGCTGTGCAGAATGCCATTTTGGGCTCAAATAGTATGATCTCCTTTCAAAGCCGGGAACCATCAACACAAACAGTAGAGCACAAAAATGGCTTTTTTTTTTATTGCTTACAAATATACCTTCAAGTTGATAACAAAACCAACCATTTGCAATGTATTTTATTAATCCTGGGCAGCATGCACTCAACAATGTGGGCTAAGTATCAAGTTGACTGCATGTAACCCTGCAAACAGGAGTTCCGGTTTGGGGTTATGTGACCTTTAAGAGAACCCAAACCCTTCACATTTAAATTAAAGGCACTTTTCCCACAGGTATAATCTGGTTTGAGAAAGATCACAAAGTTCCGGTACAATGGCACACAGATTTATTCATAAAAGTTGCCGTTGAAAGCGTCATGCGTAACAGCGTTTCGCGTCAAGAATAAAGGTAGAAAAGCCAAACTTACATCATACATGCAGCACTTAGACTACATACGAGGCATCCGTTTCGATTCTAAGAGGCAAAGTTGATGTAACATATGACTTAATAAGTGAAAAATCATCAATGGCAATATTTGTGCATCAAAGCAGGTTTTAAACCGGATTCGAACAAACTTTTTTTTTTTAATTGGACACATTTTAGGCAAAATCAATGTAGAAGCAGCATTTATGATGTCCTTTGACCCAACAAAAGGGCTTGCTTGCATGGAAAAACAACTTCACTTCCTGACTAAAAAAGTCATCGTCACACATGAGCCTTAAGTCTTTTGTCACACCTGGACCTATGATTCCTCGGCTCGAGTTCCGTCTCGGACAGGCTCCGGAAAGTGTCAGTCTGGCCAGGGTGCTCAATTCCGGGTAATCTGAGAAAACAAAAAGGTTTTTTGTGCACATTTACCCATTTCGGTGCCAACTAATGTAAGTTAGATACAATTTGTGTAAGCTTTCAATAGACTTTGTTGCTTTATTTGCTGCAAATGGTTAATTAACCACGCCGGCATCACATTGTCGGGCTCACTGGTGGCGAAGTTATCGCCACAAAATGTTGTTTCAGAGCTGCAGTAAATGAAAAACACCCACTTTTCCTAATTTTGGTGACACAAGTGTGCCAGGATATCAAATAATATCATAAGTGTTGAATTCGTATGTATTATTAAATCAAGCATGTAGTGCCAAAAATTTAACGGACGCAAATGGTCTGTTAAGTTAATGTGAAGTTACTGGCGAAGTTTATCGTTACACAGGAATAGTTAACAATTCGCTATTTTATTAACAATTTGATGTATTTATGTACAACCGGGTCTGGTTCGCACATTATCTAGATATAGCGCTCACTTGCTAAGATATGATGTATACAACACATGTGAAATTAAACCCGATACACTAGTTAAGTGTGACTGCTATGCACGAACTTTATTATATGACATTCTTATTCATTCGTACGGTTCAGTGACAATCATCAATTGTGAAATAGAAACAGTTTCGATAAGTATTTTAACCGGTATTTAATAAAACGCAAATGCTTGTTTGAAGTAGTATTTTTGGGAAAGAACACTTATATATGTGGAATGTCGCCCATACATTATATTTGTTTGTAAAGAGAAATACAGGTTAACTGATGTTCCTTTGCTTTTGTACCTTCAGAATAACCTAATAATGCAAATGTTTGTGAAACGGGTATGGGAATGTCGCTTCTTAAATTGGCATCCCGTACAATAATGAAGGGGCGATAATACCGAATTAACATAAGCAATGTTTAATTTTCACGATTTGGAAAGTATCACCTATGATTTTGACCAATTTTACCCAATAACTTTATGTATGCAAGCTGAGGTTGCATTCCTCAAACGTTGAAAAAGATGCATGTGCGTCGAACAAAATGTGATATGTCCACCATGATGACAGTTACATACGAGTAAATTGTTGGAAGGTCAACAGAACTGTGAAATACCTCAATGTGAAATCTGTTGCACGGGTCCGCAATCAGTATGGCTCACTAAGTGCTCTGGTTAATACTATTTATGAATCACATGGTAACAGAGACGACTCTTTCCGCTTTTAATTGATTTTTGCTAAGAAGAGATTTTCTGTTAACGAAAAAACCCATACAAGCGGAAAGTGTCGTCCCTGATAAGCCTTTGCGAACTGCACAGGCTAGTCTTGGACGACACTTAACGCAAATGAATAAACATCTTTTCGAACCGAATTCAAACAGGATTTATTTGATATTGAGATTAACTTTGTTTTATATACTGGTTAACTACGATCGAAATATTTGGGACATCCTGCTCACGAACATACATTCCACGAATAGTGAAATCAACTTTATCCGACCCTTACGTAGTTTAAGGAATAAATAAGCAAAACTGATTTCGTACATTTTTAAATCGCTTTTCGTACAAAGAGGACGTACAAAGTAACGTATTTTCCACTATGTGATAAAACTTATTGTGTAGGTGAAAATCGTTCTACCGTAGATGGAATGTGTTTTGTACAATATCATATTAACAATTAATGACGTTTTAATTTTCCTATCGTGGATGGGAATGGAGTGGGTTTGTTGAATAATAATGGGCAGATCATTTTATTACTTTGTACGTGCACAGCCCGTTAATCTTCGGTATTTGTATTCGAAGTTTCATGATGATTTTTATCTTTTTTTATTTAACTTGCGAGTTAATGTTTTGCAATGGGCAGACAAACAGAGAATTAGATTGACAGACGGACATGGGGCAAACACAAAGCCAGAAGCTTAATAGGGAATGCATGATCATATACCTTATGTACTTTTTTAGTGTAGTCATATTTATTTGGGTCTATGCTTAGTAATTGTGACATGACCTTTGGCATTTGGAAGAATTAAAAGGTCGTGCTTAATACACATGATGTCGTGTATAAGTTTAAGCCATTCAGGCAAGTGTTTATGTTTTATTTCATAAACTATGTACGACCTGTAATAACATAACTGCTGTAATCTACGACTACTTCTTAATAAAATAATAATAATAATAATAAAAAAGAAGAAGAAGAAGAAGAAAAGTAATAATAATAATGAAGAAGATAATTCAGAAGAAAATATAATGATGCAGGCAAAATTGATGATTACGATGTTGATGATTACGATGATGACGATGATGATGATGGTGATGATTATGATGATGATGAGGAGGAGGGGGAGGAGGAGGAGGAAAACAACGACGACAACGACGACGATGATGATGATGATGATGATAATGATGATGATGATGATAATGATGATGATAATGATGATGATGATGATGATGATGATGATGATGATGATGATGATGATGATGATGATGATGATGATGATGATGATGATGATGATGATGATGATGATGATGATGATGATGATGATGATGATGATGATGATGATGATGATGATGATGATGATTATGATGATGATGATGATGATGATGATGATGATGATGATGATGATGATGATGATGATGATGACGATGATAATGATGATAATAGCGAATTTTGTTTTAATTGAAAGTCTACCTAAAAAAGCTATTTCCAATAAAGATCCAAATATAAGCTCCTTTTAAACCGTTGACAATCGTGGGTGTTAAATAAATCTTTAAACACCTACTTGAATATGTTTTAGTACTCATATGAAAATGGTTTCGTGGAAATAAATAGGATATATTTATAAATAGCTTTTCGCAGAACAAACGTGTCGATCATATTATTTTAATAAAATCTTAGGTGCGGAGGCAAAGTGAACTTGTCTATGGTTGAATGCATATTAATTTTACGATCAAAGCAACACGCTGGTAATGCGGATACTTCGAAAACCGATGAAACTCCGATAACAAAGATCAACCGTTTCGCTACAAAGAACGCTAGTTAAACTTGTTAAAGCTCGTGTACAATGCGATGATCCGGCGGTTGGGTGACTCAAAAACTGGAAAATATATGGTCGTATAGACTGTACTCATCAGACGTATCGAATAAGTTTCACATTCATTTTTCAAATTTATACACAATTATAATCATATTTAAAAACGATAAGAAAATGTTTCGGTAATTCGTTTTTAATTGACGTCAGTACATAAATATTTATTTATTGCCTGCTTGCTATAACAGTATTCCACAGCAAATTCTGTATATATTAATCACTAAAAAGAGTTTGTTGTTTCTGGTAAAAGTGTCAAGTAATCGGGAATAGAAGTGCCATTGTCATCGAGATGATCGGTTAAAGAGGTGTCCATGAAAATTTGGCATCCGAAATATTTGTTGAAATATGTACTGACCATCCAATTTATGCTCATTATCGATGGAATTTTATCGTGTGTTTTTTGCACAATCCACCGTGTTTTTCCGCGCATTTCGTTCTACGCAATACAAGTATTATACCATTAGTCGTTCAAACAATGTTCCGTGAAAAGAACCAAAAGAACAAAACATAAATGCAAAACAAGCTGAAGAACTCTTCTCTCGCGCGTGGCTTTTGTTGTTCTATGTTATCGAAGCGCCATCCGTTATCAAAGTATCCGCATACCCGGCGTGAGTAAGGAAGGACCTTTTTTTTCTGTTATTTGCAAATTTTACTTGGAAAGCACCTATTCATGCACACAAATATTAGATTTATTGAAGTACCCCGTCCTTCTTTAATTGAAATGATTTTTTATGTGACCTTACCTTGTGTTAGTAATGTTGTTGCTGTTGTTGTTTGGAAAGGCACCCACCGCTAGTAGTCATGTCCAGGGTTGTTTTAGTATAAATTATACTCATCAAATTTTATTATTTAATAAGTTCAATTGTATATTTCATATGTATTTTATCATGGGCTTGTTTTTTTGTTTCGACATTTCATTGCAAGTTTCATTACGACTTTCATTCATTGCACTGATTCTTAAATTATTTATTCTACTTCTTACTCACATTGGTGATTGATAATAGCCATTAAATGTTATCAAATCCTACTGTCTGTTTATACGTTTGCTCCTTTTTGCATCAGATGGCATTACCCCTTTTGGAAAAGTAAAACTCTTTTGTTTGATATCACATTTTTGTCAGCCGTCAGCCATCTTTCTTCCTGTTCCAAACGACTGAATTGTTTGAAGTCAAGGTTATCGGCAATGAATAGAAAAAGCCCACATCATGTCATGATATTATGCACCGCTCTTGTAAATTGTCATATTTTAACTGCGCTCATGTTTAATTCTTATTTAAAATTCAAGATGGCTGCCATTTGTCTGTTTTACTCAGTTAGTTGTTAAGTTGACGTTCGAATGTAGTTAAGTCGTAGTGTCGTCATTGACCAGTTATTTCGTCAATGACCACTGTTTGCACATGTACTCTTGGTCATTGGCCAATATTTGGTCAATTGCCATATTATGACCATTTTTCGACCACTTTTCGCCCCAGATTTTTGGTCGATCCAATCCCAGAGTATATAAGGAGCCGATTTTTTTTTGCTCCGAGTCAGTCTCGCTCAGTTTTAATATTAGAACCTTCTCCACTTCATTTTTAACAGAAACAACTTGAAGTAGAATACCATAAACAGCCTACAGCGATCGATGAAGCGGTCTACAACCTGGTGACACTAATCCAAACCAAAGCGGGATTTGAGGGCAAGCGGGGTCATAAGAATCATAAAGGGCAAAACTGAGAGCTGTTGGAACAGACGAGTCTTTCTACGAAGAACTTTAAGCACCAAACAAGCAACCATCATACAAGAAGGCAAGTAAGTGACATAAGAGACCTCAGCCGGACACAACAGAAAGCAACGACGGAGTCTTGCAACAAATATTAAAACGGCTGAACACCTTGAAATAAAGAACTATAAGTGGCAATGGGGAAATAAAAAGTAGAAGAGAAGTGGAATGCCATGGAAAAAGCCATTTTGCACGAGAATGCTTGGTTGAACAGACTAAGGGAGATGTTAAAGAAACAGAGTCCGATAATATAAGAGAAGTGAGAATCCTTTAAACGAGAATGGACCAACCCTTGCGGCCAAAGGGAGATCCCAGTAGAAGACGAAGGAGGCCAGCCAAGTGAATTGGTGGATCGCTTGGGATGGAACGAGGTGGTGAGATTAGAGAGAGCAAAGCAGCTGGCAGATGGTGTCTGTGTCAAGGAGATGGTAAATGATATACCCGTTAACGTTTACTACAGCTTCTGGGGCGCCAAGGACAATTATATCAAAAAGAGTGTTTGCACAATTACGTCCTGAGAGTCGACCGATGCTTAAAAAGCCAGCCTGTCTGATGATTGCGGCGGATGCTCCCATTACAGATGCATGTCAGGCAAGATTGAAGTTGCAGCTTGGTCCAGTGACGATGACCGAAGTGGTAATAGCGTCGGAAATAGAAGACGACGCCTTTCTATATTATGATATTCTCAGAGGGAAACAGGGTAGGCCAGCAGACAGCAGACATCTTGTTAAGCGAGAACAAGATTGTTCTAGATGGGAGCGAAATACCTGTTTTTCAGGTAGGTAGGCCAGGTAGGACAATGCAAGAAGTCGCGGCGAGTGACACAACGGTGCCAGATCAAGCTGAAGCTTGGTAAAGGTATTCGGTGAGAGGTTTGCGAGTGAAGATGATGACAAGCAGGCGGACTACGCAGTGCAACCAACGCAGCACTTCAAGAAAAATATCCGTTACAGATGGCGTCAAATTTAGTCAATTTAAACCAATCGCAAGCCTGCACGGTCAGGAATCTTAACCCTTTCATGACTAAGGTTCATCTGAGACAAAATGCAGTGATCGGAAGAGCAGTAATGATTGAAAGTGTCGTTTCCGTGGTATCGCAAGAAGAAAACATGGACAAGGAAAACACTTTTTTCATCTTTAAGAAGAGTCATGGCAAGTCAGCCGAATACAATTAAAGGCAACTCAAGACTTCTGACACCTGCGAAACTTGGTCAGGTCCCGCCGCACCTCATATCTCTACTTGAGAGATAAATCAAAGAAAAGACGCAGGCCCAAGTTGAATCAGTCGCAGGGTTACTCATCAAGTTACAAGACACATTTTCCACAAATGATTGGGATTTGTGTTATACTCGTTTAACTGAGAACTCGATAAACACAGAGGTTGCAGCACCCGTTAAGCAGAGACCACGTCGTTTCCCGCTAGCTTACGCAGACGAAGAAAAGTGCGCAATTGAATACCTCCTTAAAAAGGGTGTGATTCAAAAGAGTGTCTCACCTTGGGCAAGTCCGATTGTCTTAGTTTAAAAGAAAAATGGAAGCATTTGTCCATGTGTGGACTACCGGAAATTTAATGCTTCAGTCAAACCGGATGGCTTTCCTCTGCCCCGTGTTCAGTACTGCCTTGATGCGGTAGCGGGCTCACATCTGTTCAGTAGTTTCGATTTAACTTCAGGCTACTTTCAGATTCCTTTGAAGAAGGAAGACATCTCGAAGACATCCTTCGTATGTTAATACGGCCAATATGAGATGACTTGAATACCCTTTGGTTTAAACAACGCAGCCAGCACCTTCCAGCGGACCTTTACAAGGTCTACAGTGGCTCACATGCCTAGTCTATACCGACGATATCATTGTTTATGGCTCTACATTTGAGCAGCATCTTGAGCGTCTAGACGAAGTTCTATCCCGGATCCGAGAGGCTGGATTGAAGTTGAAACCAGACAAATGCAACATGCTTCAAACAGAAGTCGTATTTCTGGAGCATTTGATGTCCAATAAAGGCGTTAAACCCGACCCCTGAAACTTGGCTAGAATAACTGGCTGGCCAACGCCTCAAAACCCCAACAGGCGAGGCAGTTCGTGGCTACATGGTCATATTTTCGTCGGTTTATCAAGGACTTTGCAAAACTGACAAGACCACTGGTGTTTGACCAGAAAGGAAGCAAAGTTCGAGTGGAAAGAAGCCAAAGAGAAGTCGTTGAGTGTACTCAAACAAGCCCTGATCAACCCGGTAGAATTGGGTTATCCCCTAAATAAAGGCATGTTCTTCCTCAACGTAGATGCATCAGGTGTGGGCATTTGAGCTGTACTTGCTCTGTTCCAAGAGAATCGTGAGCGCGTGATATCCAATGCGAGCCGAGCGCTCAACAGGTCAGAAAAGAATCACTACATTACAGAAAATGAGCTACTAGCGGTAGTGTATTTTGTGCAGTCTTTTTGACAATACCTGCAGGGTAGAAGGTTCATCGTCAGAACTGATCATCAAGCCCTAGTCTGGCTCTTCAGCATGAAAGAACCCAGTGACACAATCGCAAGATTGAACGACATTTTATCGGCGTTCGACTTCGCGATTGAATACTGTCCAGGTCTAAAACAGCCACACTCTTACGCTTTAACGAAATGAAAAGGACAGCGAGACTGTGAATGCCCATTGGTCGACACGAGTGAGCCACTTAAATTCGGCCCATGTACAAAGTATCGAAAGAGGGCAGCGTCTATGATGTCAAGTCTTCCAGGCCCACAAGATGCAAATCTTGAAACTGAGCCAACTGCATTAGTGTCTGAAAACACAGTTTCAACTGCTTAAGTTATACGGACAATGCTCAGACGATTCAGTGCAGTCAGTACCACTGTCAAGAGATGGCTGCAATGCAGAATGAAGACAGGGATATTGAGACAATTGCCGGAGCGGTAAACGCTACAAAGACACCCGACACTAGTGGGATGGTTGACAAAAGTCAAGAATCCAGACATTATTGGATAATTTGGGATCAGTTGCTAGTAAAAGAAGGTGTGTTGTATCGCAGGGGAAGATGCGATTCTTTAACATCCCAGACCAATTTGCAGCTTGTTACTCCAAAGAAAATTAGAGAATCAATTATAAGACATTCTCATAATGCTGTTACAGCTGGTCATCATGGTTTAAAAAAAACAACCGAGTTGTCGTAGTGATATCCTTCAATTGGTTCAATCAAAAAACAGACATCCGGCTGTACATTCAAGCGTGTGATGTATGTGAGAGGAACAGGACCCTTGTCAAGAAACCAAAGGCGCCGTTGGGGCGACTACAAGCAAGTGCTCATTGGGATGTGTTGGCAGTGGAATTTGTTGGCCCTCTTCCTGTGAGTGCTAGTGGTAACAGATACATCCTGATAATGTCTGATCACTTTACCAAGTACGTAGAGGTGATTCCGGTATAGACCCAGACAGCTGAGGAGTGTGTGGATAAGATAGTGGATAATTTTATTTCGCGCTGGGGTACGTATCTTTCCATCCAATCAGATTAGGGTTCAGCAATCGAGAGTCAGTTATTTCAGAAAATGTTTTCTATCTTCGGGATCAAGCAGACTCGCACCAGCCCGGGCAACCCATTAAGGCAATGGCCAAGTTGAGCGATTCTATCGTTCCACTCCCCCTCCCCTGAAAATGATTTGCGCATATTAGTCGGATGAACAGAGCTAATGGGATTTGCATCTAGGAAGTATCGCAGGAGCATATCCAGCAACTCCGCACGAGAGCACCGGTCTGTCGCAAAACATGCTTGCAACTGGTCAAGAAGTCCGTCTGCCTCTTGATGTCATTTATTGTCTTCCTAGAACCGCAGAAGACGGGGACTCTGCAGCGGGAAACGCCTTGAGGTTGAGGAAGCAAACAAGTTGGACCCATGTGCTCGCTCGTGTTTTCCTAGGGAAGAAAGCCGAACGAAATAAGGAAACCTATGACTCAAGAGTGGCCTTGTATAAATACAAAATACAATTTTGGGTGCATTGTATGGCTCTTACGGGAAACCAGAAAAGTTGGTGTTACAAACAAGCTGGAACCTCACTATGATGGACCATATGTCATTACAAACATGCCATCAACAATAAATTTGACAATGCGAATGGATACAAATGGGCAAAAGAAAACAGTACACCATGATAAGTTGAAGCCCTACGTTGGAAAATGTGTTCCGTCATGGTTGTGCAAAGTGCGAAGAAAGCTCAAAACGCTCGGTGTGAAATATAACAGTGCTTAAAAGCAATTATTGTAGACACTTGATGTATATGTTGGATTTTGGAACATTGATTGTCCGAATAAAATGATTAAACATGAAAAACGCTATTGATAAATATATACATAAACTCACGATATAATATAAAGAAGTGAAACTCAAGTTACTGGAGCAGTAATGCATTCTAATTATATACAATTAGTTGGTCCTTTATTTAAGGCAAGTGACCAATTTCCTAAACAGTACAAACAGCACAAAACAAAACGACATAAACGCATATAAGAATAAACCTGGGGTCATCGCCTTGCAACGGTCAATGCAAAGCATTAGGGGTTTAAACCGGTTTTAGAGCGCTCATCCTTACATTTGGCCCAGCGGTATCTATGATACATATAAGTGCAAAAAAAAACTCACAAAACAAAGAAGTGTTTAACATCACAGATACTTGACGAACTCGCAAGACTTAACATAAATATATAAATAATTAAATTAAATGGTAACGGTATCACAGTAATCCAGAAAAGTTCTATGTTTGTGACATAAGTATAACAAAGTCAGCGTTTTAAGGGTGTCAAAAAAGTGTTAGTGATCAAAGACAGATTGGTTCCCTCGACTTGACCGGTAACTTGCCCTTTAATCCATGATGCTATATTTGATGGCTAAGGAGACAGCGAAGAAACCAAGCAGGGTGCAGTACCGGTGTAAGAAGTGTCAGAAGACAGAAGTCTGGTAGTGGGTTTGTTGAATAATGATGTGAAGATCATTTTATTACTTTGTTCTTGCACAATCCGTGCATCTTCCTTATGCGTATTCGAAGTTTCATGACCATTCTTATATTTTTAAACTTGCGAGTTAATGTTTTGCAATGGGCAGACAATTGGATTGACAGACGGACATGGGGCAAACACAAAGCCCAATGCTTTATAGGGAATGCATGATCAGATCCCTTATATACATTTAAAGTGTTGTCAAATAAATTTTGTTCTATGCTAAGTAATTGTGACATGACCTTAGGCACTTGGTAGAGTTAAAAGGTCGTGCTTGATACCCACTATGTCATGCATAAGTTGAAACCATTCAGGCAATTGCTTAAGTGTCTTTTGAATTATCACAAGATCCAGGTTTGCAAACGGACGGTCGACACGAGTGAGCCACTTAAATTCGGCCCATGTACAAAGTATCGAAAGAGGGCAGCGTCTATGATGTCAAGTCTTCCAGGCCCACAAGATGCAAATCTTGAAACTGAGCCAACTGCATTAGTGTCTGAAAACACAGTTTCAACTGCTAAAGTTATACGGACAATGCTCAGACGATTCAGTGCAGTCAGTACCACTGTCAAGAGATGGCTGCAATGCAGAATGAAGACAGGGATATTGAGACAATTGCCGGAGCGGTAAACGCTACAAAGACACCCGACAATAGTGGGATGGTTGACAAAAGTCAAGAATCCAGACATTATTGGATAATTTGGGATCAGTTGCTAGTAAAAGAAGGTGTGTTGTATCGCAGGGGAAGATGCGATTCTTTAACATCCCAGACCAATTTGCAGCTTGTTACTCCAAAGAAAATTAGAGAATCAAGTATAAGACATTCTCATAATGCTGTTACAGCTGGTCATCATGGTTTAAAAAAAACAACCGAGTTGTCGTAGTGAGATCCTTCAATTGGTTCAATCAAAAAACAGACATCCGGCTGTACATTCAAGCGTGTGATGTATGTGAGAGGAACAGGACCCTTGTCAAGAAACCAAAGGCGCCGTTGGGGCGACTACAAGCAAGTGCTCATTGGGATGTGTTGGCAGTGGAATTTGTTGGCCCTCTTCCTGTGAGTGCTAGTGGTAACAGATACATCCTGATAATGTCTGATCACTTTACCAAGTACGTAGAGGTGATTCCGGTATAGACCCAGACAGCTGAGGAGTGTGTGGATAAGATAGTGGATAATTTTATTTCGCGCTGGGGTACGTATCTTTCCATCCAATCAGATTAGGGTTCAGCAATCGAGAGTCAGTTATTTCAGAAAATGTTTTCTATCTTCGGGATCAAGCAGACTCGCACCAGCCGGGGCAACCCATTAAGGCAATGGCCAAGTTGAGCGATTCTATCGTTCCACTCCCCCTCCCCTGAAAATGATTTGCGCATATAAGTCGGATGAACAGAGCTAATGGGATTTGCATCTAGGAAGTATCGCAGGAGCATATCCAGCAACTCCGCACGAGAGCACCGGTCTGTCGCAAAACATGCTTGCAACTGGTCAAGAAGTCCGTCTGCCTCTTGATGTCATTTATTGTCTTCCTAGAACCGCAGAAGACGGGGACTCTGCAGCGGGAAACGCCTTGAGGTTGAGGAAGCAAACAAGTTGGACCCATGTGCTCGCTCGTGTTTTCCTAGGGAAGAAAGCCGAACGAAATAAGGAAACCTATGACTCAAGAGTGGCCTTGTATAAATACAAAATACAATTTTGGGTGCATTGTATGGCTCTTACGGGAAACCAGAAAAGTTGGTGTTACAAACAAGCTGGAACCTCACTATGATGGACCATATGTCATTACAAACATGCCATCAACAATAAATTTGACAATGCGAATGGATACAAATGGGCAAAAGAAAACAGTACACCATGATAAGTTGAAGCCCTACGTTGGAAAATGTGTTCCGTCATGGTTGTGCAAAGTGCGAAGAAAGCTCAAAACGCTCGGTGTGAAATATAACAGTGCTTAAAAGCAATTATTGTAGACACTTGATGTATATGTTGGATTTTGGAACATTGATTGTCCGAATAAAATGATTAAACATGAAAAACGCTATTGATAAATATATACATAAACTCACGATATAATATAAAGAAGTGAAACTCAAGTTACTGGAGCAGTAATGCATTCTAATTATATACAATTAGTTGGTCCTTTATTTAAGGCAAGTGACCAATTTCCTAAACAGTACAAACAGCACAAAACAAAACGACATAAACGCATATAAGAATAAACCTGGGGTCATCGCCTTGCAACGGTCAATGCAAAGCATTAGGGGTTTAAACCGGTTTTAGAGCGCTCATCCTTACATTTGGCCCAGCGGTATCTATGATACATATAAGTGCAAAAAAAAAACTCACAAAACAAAGAAGTGTTTAACATCACAGATACTTGACGAACTCGCAAGACTTAACATAAATATATAAATAATTAACTTAAATGGTAACGGTATCACAGTAATCCAGAAAAGTTCTATGTTTGTGACATAAGTAATACAAAGTCAGCGTTTTAAGGGTGTCAAAAAAGTGTTAGTGATCAAAGACAGATTGGTTCCCTCGACTTGACCGGTAACTTGCCCTTTAATCCATGATGCTATATTTGATGGCTAAGGAGACAGCGAAGAAACCAAGCAGGGTGCAGTACCGGTGTAAGAAGTGTCAGAAGACAGAAGTCTGGTAGTGGGTTTGTTGAATAATGATGTGAAGATCATTTTATTACTTTGTTCTTGCACAATCCGTGCATCTTCCTTATGCGTATTCGAAGTTTCATGACCATTCTTATATTTTTAAACTTGCGAGTTAATGTTTTGCAATGGGCAGACAATTGGATTGACAGACGGACATGGGGCAAACACAAAGCCCAATGCTTTATAGGGAATGCATGATCAGATCCCTTATATACATTTAAAGTGTTGTCAAATAAATTTTGTTCTATGCTAAGTAATTGTGACATGACCTTTGGCACTTGGTAGAGTTTAAAGGTCGTGCTTGATACCCACTATGTCATGCATAAGTTGAAACCATTCAGGCAATTGCTTAAGTGTCTTTTGAATTATCACAAGATCCAGGTTTGCAAACGGACGGATTGACGAGTATGTAGGGCGGACGGAGGGCAAACATATATTCCCATCCGTTAAACAAGAAGGGAGATTAATAAAGGAAAACACTTTTTTTAATTTTATGACAAGGAAATATATACAATAGGATTCGTGGTGAGTCCGAATATCAACATCCAGGGATGTGTCTCCCACCTCACTCAAGCGACGTGGCGGCGGATACGGTCGGAAGGTCTCCCAATGCTGTGTCGTGGAGAAGAGGACATTCGACAGATCAATTGAAGATTTGTGTGCTATTAAAACTGTTCGGCCACCCTGATTATTGTATAATCACACCTTCAATGTTAACCTTGAAATTCAGTTTGTTTTACAATCTGTTTATCAGATGATTAACAACGTTATTACGTCTATGTACATTGTTCGCATGCACTAGTATTAATAAATTATTGCTTAGTTAAACTATTGAGATCACAGATATTCAAAATAAGTAAGCATTTATCGTTTTGTTATTAATTAAAATACTTAATGGTGACCTGCGTTACATATGAACAAATACATTTATATAGTGCTTTCAATATCCAAGGCTATAAACGATTTTGTCAAAGTGTGAAAGCAAAACAAACACCGATAAAACACGGGTAAATACCTACAAAAACATTTAAGAATAACTTATACCTGGAAATCTTTGAAAAAGTGTTTACATCATTTATAATTTAACACGTTTCGTCGAATTCTCTGACATGTACGGTATACTAATCGGACCTCCTTTACATTACTTTGCTGATTTTTTTACGTGACGAATGGGCACATTCAACTACCATTAACTATGTAAAATTCTGCTTAGCGCTACATGTAAGACAAAAATTGTAGTTATGAGGCTCATAAAATATTTGATTTATGGTACATGCTATTGTAATTTTTAAACTGTTTTTTTTTCATATTCGTCATTTATTTGTGTTTTTAAAGTCTCTATAACGCTCAAAATTAACTAAATTTCGTTAAGTATTTCGTTAAATAAAGTTAACACCTTAACAATCAGTGTTCCTTATAGCAATAGCCAAAATTTCAACGCTAGATGTGGTATGATTACATAGATTTTTGTAGATACAAAATGCTCGTTTTTATTTATTTGTGGCCACAATTAATTCCCGCGAATATATATATTCATACGACACACGAACACCATTTAGTGTTCATGTGTCGTATGAATAGATATGCAAAACAATAACAAAAACGAGCATTTTGTATCTACAAACATCTATTTTACCAGACCCCATCTGGTGTTGAAATTTCGGCAATTGCCATAAGGAACTCTGATTTTAAATTGGTTAAGTTTATTTTACGAACAACTGTACGAAATTTTCGTTGATTTTGAATACTAATGTTACTTTAAGTATCAAATCATTATTTTTTTTACATAAAATCATTATATCCTTCGTTTAGGTCCCGAATCATTTTTCAAAATCAAATTGCATATAATGTAATGTTTACTCTATTGTTTTGAATTATAACATAGAAAATTGTCGTGGTCTTGTCATTCTCAAAGACTCGCCATAGTCTGAGCAGTTTCCACTCGTAACCTAAAGATTCTTAAAGACATCCAGACTATCTGGCTAGTTTCTACTCGTAGATTAATGAGGCGTACAGACCCCCGACAGTCTGCCTCCTGTCTACTCGTAACCTAATAACTTTAAATGAATCCCAAATAGTTTGGCTAGTGTCTCACATTTAATAAACTTCAATCTGATTTATTAAAATGACGGCTTAATATTAAAGATGTATCAACAACGCTTGCAAATATATACCAAGATTAAAGTCCATGTTCCGATGGATTTACAGCAAAACTTTGTAAAGGTATTGTGGACAAAGTAAGGTCATTTCATGATGAGATGTGTACATTATGCTTGTATATGGAACTTCTTGTTCATAATATAAATCATGGAATTATAGCATTCAATCAAAAGACAACAAGCAAAGAGGTTATTTAAAAAATATATGACCATATGAACATTATTTAATGGTGTGTACGCATTGGCAAGTTCGATTGTTAATAGATTGAAACAATTCTTTATATTTTAATCTCCAAAGACCCAACAGCTTATATGAACAGCCGATTTATTCGTTAAACACTAGTCAACTTTAAGATACATTGAAATATGCTGAAGACAATCTTCCTGGATAATTAATGCCAATCGATAAAGAAAAAGAGATACTTTATCTTTCCTGTTTATAGGAGCAGCTTTTTTTTAACCTTTGACCAATTATTGAAAACAATGAAAAATATGTTATTGCTTAACACTATTGCCTCTATACAAATAGATTGCTTTTTGTCAAACACTTTCTGTATAGAGATGCATTTTCGACAAGGAGACCCGATTTTTTTTTTTACATTTTTATTACATGTGCAGACATTCTTGCTGATAAAGTAAGGGAAATCAAAGATATAAAAGATATATCAATAAAATACAAAGAACATATAATATCTTCATTTGCTGATGATACATATTTAATAATTGAAGAATCATAATTAACCTTAAATTGTACGCTACACATGCTTCGTGAATTTTCCAGATACCCCTTACCCTAACTCTGGATCGGCCCTATGAAGGAGAGTAATAGATCAATAAAAACTAAATACAAACTGACATGGGGAGCATGAACTTTTAAGTTCTTGGGTAAATGTTTGATATTAAAATAGGAAACATGGAACGAAAAATATTGAATAAAAATCGAATGTATTTAAAGATAAATAATTAATTGAAATCTTATAAATATTTCACCGATAAGAGTTAATGATAATCTGGATAGTTTATGCTTCCTCTTTTTAAAGGCATAATTTTCAAAGTAACAAAAGTCTCTATAAAAGAGATATTATTCTTGTGAGATATTATGACAGGAAGATATTGTTTTATTTCCAAATAATCATTGGATTTACATGTCGGAACAAACGTAAATTTCCTATTGTATCAGAGATTAATTGACTTAATATGTAAATATATTGAAAGTTCTTAAGAAATCTTGAATTGTAACAATATAACGCGTTGACTTATGCTATCAAATTGCACAAGGAATAATATTAAAAGCTCTAAAGAGGAAACATATATTAATACAATATGAAACCAAAACAGAAACATTCTAACGAGTTAGACTAATTGAATTCATAGTTGTTTAATTTTGACTGGGAAAGCGTGCATGAAAATCATAATCAAATTAGTCATGTTTTAATTGTAAATACTACAAAGCAAGCGCTAAAAATATATTAAACTATTATAAAATGAAATGAACAATTATGAAACTAATCCCTAGTCAAAATATTTACAGATATCTCTTTTAACGAAATTATTAAAAATTACACATAATGTAAATATTGTTTGCCACACCAGTATTAAGTTTTTTAAGACTGTATTGTCGTTGTACTATATTCATTTCAAATCAGCAAATTTTATTTAGAGGAAACATATATTAATACAATATGAAACCAAAACAGAAACATTCTAACGAGTCAGACTAATTGAATTCATAGTTGTTTAATTTTGACTGGGAAAGCGTGCATGAAAATCATAATCAAATTAGTCATGTTTTAATTGTAAATACTACAAAGCAAGCGCTAAAAATATATTAAACTATTATAAAATTATGACAAAAGTTACAAAGGCATCGTTTATATCAATAACAAGAAATCCCCGTTGGGGGTAATTTCTGATAAATACAATCCTTTATTTATTATCTGTACAATAGCCTTTTAAAATATTCACCAAAACTGAATTGTCTATTGCTGTTCCAAACTGATCCCGGGATTGTCATGCCCTTGGACAACTTTACACGTTGGATGGTTGCGCTGTTTAAAGCACGCGAAACTGACCATCAGCAACATAATGATTTGGATCACAAGAATGGCGATAAGTAGGCCAGCATGGTACTGATGGTTTTCTGTGGTCACATGTCCGGCTGGCAGTGCATCTTCCTGGTTTGCTGGAAGGCAGATAATCCGAAGTGATGGAAAAAATAATTCCATTGTTGAGAACCAGAGATAACAGTTAACAATGTTAACATTTTATATATATAGACTACACATGTAAGCGTGGCTATAAATAAGCAAGTTGACTAATATTTATCGTAAAGGCAAATAACTTGTGTTTGTTTTAAGCAAATTGTTTTGGAAATGTCTTTTTCAGATTACTGATTTAGAAGGGTTTAATCAAGGCAAAAACTGTTTTTGATTTTAAATCCGAGATAAACATCTCGACAACCACGTTTTGCTGTTATACGAAATACCAAAAAGAAATGAAAATATAGTTACATTGGTCTGTTGTGCAGTTCTTTATGAGGCCTATTCTGTACGGTGTTGGGGGGTAAGAAAAGCAATTAGGTATCCCGATCGGCGCTGGCGGGATGTTTGCAAACGACTCGTTAATGAGCATCTGCATTCCTTCGAGGTTGTGTGGTTCAATGTGGCAATGCATATTCCACAAACCCGGGTTATCAGCTTTAATACGAAGAACAACATATCCTCCAGTTGGTACGATTATCGTATCTTTTCGTAGGGGATGATTCAATTCTATGTTAGGAACGTTTCCGTTGAGCCAAGTACCATTTTATCCATGTAGCATTGGTGCAAAAGGACTTTCGAGAATCTTTACCAGGGCCTGTACAGTTTATATCTGGATTGTCGGCTATGATTTCCGCTGTAGTCGAATTGTACTTCCCATATCCCATTTTCAATACATAGAAAGAATGTCCATGCATGTGTATAGGATGAGAACCACCTTTTCCTCTACCCATATTAAAGAAGACAATTTGAACAGTATCCCCATTACCTATTTCTAACGCATGGGTACACTTACACAAATGGTCATCGCCACACTGTGGGGATGTGCAAGGAGAAGCCCATTCTTTTGGTTGCAAAAGAGGATTAACATCAGGAGTGTCAAACGATCTACCGTTTACTGAGGGTGGAAAATTAAAATTAAGAAAAAATTCTTTAGATTTACCAGGCTCAAATATAGGTGCGGGCTCACCGGAAGGTGCCGATTTTAATTGGTCTAATTTGACACACTCTGTGTAGTTTTCTGGATAATATGAGAACGGACAATTCAACACTTTGCATGGTTGTGTTGCTGTACAGAGTTTACGGCTGGATTTTGGCTCAGACGCAGGGGCGTTTATATAATTCAAAATCGCGTCTGCTCGGTGGTTTCGTCCTTTCTCTAAAGTAATTCCACGTATCCAATAGTTACCGACAGGCTGACTCGCCATGATCTCGAAGTCAAATCTCTCGCCAGGATTAATGACAAATGATTCCGCCTCCACTGGATCTATGTCATAACCATCAGATGCAACAACAGTCAATGTGTGAGCATCGACAGATACTCTGAAAGGATACGATGAAGCAGTTCCAATAACTCGGAACCGATACTTTGTGCCTGACTTGACGTTGAAAATGGTCAGTGGAGCGCCATTGTGAGTGCCGTCCGTATCGTAATATCGTCCCCTTCCGTTGATAAGGCCTGCATGTATTGGGCCAATAGTTAACCCACTATTGTCAAGAGAACGAATTAATTTCCAAGGTATTCTTCCATCATATCCCTGGTATTTTTCTTTAGTAATTTCCATATCAGAATACATGTCGTGATTCCAGTCTTGTATTTGAAGTATTATATCTTCTGTACTCGTCTCGGTCCTTTCTTTGACTATCAAAGCTCCGAATAAACCATGCGACCTCTGTGTTCCGACGTGCGAGTGCCACCAGAATGTTCCCTTTGGCTCGGCTTTAAACCGATAGGTAAATGACTGTCCTGGAAGTATCGGACATTGTGTGACGTAAGGGACACCGTCCACCCATGGCGTTCCGACCTGGTGCAGACCGTGCCAATGAATGGTAGTCCCCTCGCTGCGCAAACCGTTCTTGACATGCACCACAACGTTTTGCCCCTCATACACGATTATATCTGGACCTGGGAGTTTGCCGTTGACAACAATTACAAGTCTTGGATTCTCCCATCCATCACCTGTTATCACATTGTTCGGCGATACGGGTTCGGCTGCTGATGTGTTGGTGACGTTATACGCGTACAAGCTTCCATTGTAGGGATAGACCAGTATCGTATCATTCATCATCGTAAGTCGGTATGTAATTTCAAAATGAAAGACACATTCCTTCATTTCCTGCTCACAACGTTCGGCGGTCGAAATGTGATAAAGAAGTGTTAGAATTAGGACCAAGTTTGTAACCCACTCACCCATGTTGCGTTTCCTGAAACATGTGTAAAGTGCGGCATTCAATCAATGATGGATACTTAAATATATGTAAGACATCAAACGGCTATTGTTTCCAAAAACTGTTTAATTCCCAAAACTATGTTCCATCTGTATAACATAAATGTTGGTATGTACCACTACTTCTTAATAAAATGATACTAATACTACTTATATTCAAAATAACCAGAAGAGGCAGAAGAAGAGGAAGAAAAGTAATAATAATAGTGCAGATGTTAATACAGACGATAATAATGTAGATGAAAATGATGACTACGATGATGATGATGGTGGTGGTGATGATGATGATGATGATGATGATGATGATGATGATGATGATGATGATGATGATGATGATGATGATGATGATGATGATGATGATGATAATATTGATGATGCTGCTGATGCTGCTGCTGCTGCTGCTGCTGCTGCTGCTGATGATGATGATGATGATGATGATGATGATGATGATGATGATGATGATGATGATGATGGTGGTGGTGTTGGTGATGATAGCGAATTTTTTAAAATTGAAAAGTTTACCTTAAACACTATTTCCAATAACGGTCCAAATTTCAGCTTCTTTCTCTTCCGTTGCCAAAAACAAATGTCATAAAGCCATTTGTCGTTTGTTATTAAATACACAGGCAAATCGTAGGTGTTTAATAAATCTTTTAAACACCTACGTGTATATGTTAGTTTTTTTACTTCTATGAAAATGGTTTCGTTCAAATGAATAATTATGCAATAAACTTTACGAAAAACATTCGTGTCGATCCTATTATTTTAATTAAATCTTAGGTGTGGAGGAAAAGTAACTTGGTTATGGTTAAATGCTTATTTATTTTACGATCACAGTAAGGACACGCATCTTTTGTTCTGTTAGTTGCAAATGCTTACTTGGAAGGCACCTACGCACGCACAAAAAATCTTAGAAGTTGACTCTAACACGGATCTTTTCGATCGCCCACGAAATAATAAAGACTCAAAAAGATACGACAATTTTGGGAAAACACTCGTTTAACTGTGTTGTACTCATGGTATGCATATTTTTAATGAGCGTAGCTACGATGATTTGTTTAGGAAAATGTACATGTCCTACAAATAATGGCGCTAGTGCTGTTGATTACCATGTTGTAACCACTGAGTTATGTTCTCATCGTACTTATTTGTGTGTTGAGATGCGGGATGAGTCTGATCATTTGCCTTTTAGTTCTAAAATATTTTTGGGTAAATAGAAAAACATTTGCGATCGAGCTACAATTACAATTGAACTCTTTATCGGAATTTTGTGAACATACTGGTTTGACAATTAATCAACAAAAGACGGAAATTATTGTCTTTAGAAACGGAGGTCCGCTGAGATCATACGAACAATTGGGTCTATAAAAATAATCCGGTAAATATCTCATCTGTATATACATCAACATGGTTCTTCTTTTTACGCCTAATTTATCATGGATGAAAGCAAAAGAAAAACTTGCAGCTTAAATCTACTTTTGCTATAAAATCCTACCAAATCAACGGAATATTTTAACTTGTTTTATTCAATAATCTAACCTATACTTACATAAGGCCCCGAGATATATGGAATAGGATTCTCAGACATTCTAGAAAAAGTACGAACGTAAAAATGGAGTATTGTTAATATTTGCTTGGTGTAAATAAATCTGTAAATGAAAGCATTGTTCTAGGAAGATTACCTCTTTGTGAAGAACACCATGCAAAATACAATAAGTCTGCAATACATGTGTACATTTATTAGTATGACAGAGGATCGATATCCTAGAACGGCATGACGAAATCAGAATAACTAATTGGATGGCATCTTTAAAAAATAATGTGTCTTATTATGGATTTGGTTTTGTTTCGATAATCTAGATAGGAATTGTGGAATTATTCTTTATGTCATTTAAACAAATATTGGTTGATTGTAAAACACAGAACTGGCTTGAGACTCAAGGAAACTCATCAAGATTTGATACCTACAAACAGTTCAAATCTATGTTAAACTCTGACAAATATTGATTAATCGATATACCATTTTATGTTCAAATGTCAAATGCTAGAGTCTGGTGTTGAAGTCAAAAATTAGCAATTGAAACTGGTCGACATTTAGGAATTACAAGAGAACACCGATTATGTACATATTGTGCTTTAAGCCATGCCGGAAAATTTCGGTTTCATTCTTAAGCAAAACTAAGTTTTACGTATTTTTTGTAGGACACGAGGACCGGCAGTATCGGGAATAAAACCGGAACTCAGCTAATTTTATCGGAAATGTCCGAGGTCCGATGTCTTTCGAATGGGTTGTAAATATAATATCGTTGCAGGTTTGTGTGTGCGATATAGATATGATACTGCTGAATGTACGTAGTAGCGATATATACCATAGCATATATATATATATATATATATATATATATATATATATATATATATATATATATATATATATATATATATATATATATATATTTATGTATTTATTTATTTATTTATTTATTTATCATTAAGTATATCACTATATAGTGCTGAAGGTTGAAAGTAGCGATATAGATTTAATACTGTTTGCTCGTAAAGAGGAACAAGATATTTATCTTACTAAAAGTAACGAGATATATATACTACTGCTGAAGGTACATCATACCTAGATTAATGTCTTACTGCTAAAGGTTTATAGTGGCGAGATATATATCATAATGCTGTAGTTTAGTTTTAAACTATTTATTCTAGCTCGATTGCATCGAAAGTCTCAGACTATTGCAAGGCTCTCGAGTCCGTTCCTGGTCCTAGAACACGGTGTCTTTGGGGTAGATTTACAGAACGGACAGTGGGGATCGAATCCGTGCCATCCCGGTTGCTAGGCGGACACCATTTCCATTACACGACAGCGACACACAGCTGTGGTTTTATAAAGGCGAGAAAAATATCTGAAGGTTTATAGCGGAAAAATATATATCATACCACAGAAAGAGATACATAACATTGAGACAGATATCATACTGCTGAAGGTTCCAAGTGCGGAGATAAGGTACGTCGGAGCGACATTGATATAATACTGCTCAAGTGGGTGGAAGCGAGATATCTATCTTAATGCTGCAGTTGCGCTGTACCCACATGATATTGCTGAATGTACATATTAACGACATAGATTCTTGCTGCTGAAGGTTTCAAGAGGCGAGATAGATATCATACTGCTGAAGGTACATAGTAGCGAATTATATATTTCACTGCTGAAGTTTTATAGTGATAGATAAGTACCATATCGCTGATGGAACATAGTAGAGAGCTGCACACAATAGCCAGATAAAGATTAACTTGTGAAGGTACATGTATCAAGTGGCCAAATAACTCGGGTACTCTTCAGTATATTAAATTATACGGACAATACGCTTGAATGCACGGGCCACACTCCGGGGGTACTTTAAGTATATGTACGTACCCCGGATACTTTTAAGTATACTTCAAAGCCCAATAACACTCAAAATCAACGAATATTTCGTAAAATATTTCGAAAAATGAAATTAACACATACGAATCAGTGTTCTGGTAACATAGATTTTACGAGATACAAAATGCTCGTTTTTATTGTTTGTGGGACAATAAATTCCATGTGAATTTCCCGCGACGATATCCGAACATTTACGAGAGAACACGAGCTTGGCTTCGGGCAGCTCATGAGAACTACGTCGTGCAGCGTATCTCGCGTTTGCTCGTAAATGTGCGGGTATCGTCGCGGGTCATTCGCATAAAATATATTGTGACAAAAAAAACTAAAACGAGCATATGTCTTACTTGAGCTTACAATGACCAATCTAGCCTTAGTGGCGAGATAGAAACATGTATCAAACGGAAAAGACGATTTGAAATTTAAAAACAGTTTTGTCACTACTTATTAGGCAAGTTACTTTGAAATACTACTATCTGTGGATATTGAATATAAATTTTTGTTATTTCAGTGTAAGATCGTATCATCTTTTCATTGATGAAAAAGTCACATAAAACAAATGTTCACGAGTAGCTGAGCAATGTACGGAATACCGTTAGGGCCATCGTGGTTACACATTAAAATCCATAAGGCGACAATGCGAAAATGGTATAGTACGAAGGCGAATATGCGATAGTACGATGACGACAGTGCGACAATACGATGGCGACAGTCCGATAGAACGATGGCGACAATGCGATAATACGATGACGACAGTACGATAACGCGATAATACGTTGGCGACAATGCGATAATAAGACGACAACAGTGCGACAATAAGATGGCGACAATGCGAAAGTGCGATAATACGATGACGACCGTGTGACAATACGATGGCGACAGTGCGATAATTCGATGGCGACAATACGATAGTGCGATGGCGACAATTCGATAATACGATGACGACAGTGCGACGATACGATGGCGACAGTGCGATAGTACGATGACGACAATGCGATAATACGATGACGACAGTACGATAACGCGATAGTACGATGGCGACAATGCGATGATACGATGGCGACAGTACGACATAATTATCGGATTGTCGCCATCGTACTATCGCACTGTCGCCATCGTATTGTCGCATGGTCACATTGTCGTCATCGTACTATCGCGTTGTCGCATAGTCGCCATCGTACAATCGCATTGTCACCAGCTTACTATCGCATTGTCGCCATCGTACTATCGCATTGTCGCCATCGTACTATCACACTATCGTATTGTCGCTCTCTTGATTTTAATGTGTAACCACGATGGCCCTAACGGTATTCCGTAGCAATTAAACGAAATTATAATACAATCTTACACGGAATTCAACAAAAAAACACAGAATATATTAAACTTGACTTTGCGTAGGAAGGTTATATATCATTTATAATATTTCATTGCACTTTCATTTTAGTCATGATATTTAAACCGCCGTCAAATTCCAATTCTACGAAAGTTAAATGTGTCTGAGTTTTGTAATGTTACTTGCAAACATTCATTAAAAGGCCACGATTATGATTGTATAAATACAACCTCATGCAATTCGTAGAATTGATTTTAATCAGATTCATATAAACGTTGTTTAAAGTTATACACATTTGTAAACAGCATCTCAAAATGCTTTAAAATAGTTGGTTAATTAAATGTCTAGCATGAATCGTAACATGTTATGTGCTTTTTCATTAATTACATCATCGGTATTTTTACGGCGATAAGAACTTCAGGAGAATGATACCGTAATGGGCCCGAAATTATAGGTATTTAAATTAAGACTTGTAAAAATGAACAAATATTTTTTTTTTGAAGCAAGACAGACATATGTCCAACCAAAAATGCAAAATTTCTGATTTGATTTTAATCAAATATAACTGCGAATAAATATGAAATTAAACTGAATGTATTAAATGTATGTAGAATGTATATATCGTAGTATGCTTTTGTTTTAGTTTTTCAATGTGTGTTTTATTTTTATTAGAAATTACGTATTTTGCGACTTTGATATTGTTCTTATAAACAAAATAATTTAAATAAAGAAATCATATAAATGCGTTATATTGTTTGTTATTCTGTAAACAGTGCAAATTAATGTATTAACAGTGTTATGATGATGGTAAAAACCTTTTGTAGTTCACTTACACAAGAATACGGATATCCGGATATATTCGGAAAGCGGATACGGTTATCCGGATACCGATTTCGGATACGATTCCCATCCCTAGTCTATACAGAATGCAGTTTGTAATTAAAACCACCCTCACTGTATTTTAAGTTTCCATAAACGTATAATTATTTTATTGTTGCTTAACATTTGAGAGGAGCGAAGCATTTTCTTTGTATAATGGTGTCCTGTTAGGCTTATTCTCCATATTCTTGTAATTAGTAAACCCTTATAACTCACCACAGGGTTTTAATAGTTATTTTCCTCTATGTCATATATCACATCTCATAAGTTTACTATCAATCGATCGTGGATAGTCCTCAGCAGAGCATTGTTTAGAGTCGCAACGGCGGCCATCTTGGATTCTTAGAACCTGTCGATCCGGGCCGATTTGCCTTAGTTGGTCGTTCGATCATAGGTCGGGTCGACTGAGTGCTGAATCGACCAAGGAAGATCAGCGTTCTTTTAGAGTCATTCCGGTTCGAGCCTCCACGAATAAAGGTCGCGTTTCAATCAAGATCATTTAAGTTGCTATTCGGCGGATGAGCAGCAGGACAGTTGAAACGCCGATCCAGTTTGCACTCGACAAGGTTTTCTATTTTTCTTCCTTATAATTGTTTGCTTGAAAGTTAAATCATTTCATCTTCATGAATTGTCTCAATTTTTGATACTTGTATGTTTACATCCTGCGGTGACTCATTCGTGACGTAGATTCTTCATGACATCTTAATTTTTTTAAGTTGGTTAATGATTTCTTTTTTCGAATAAAATAACTGCTCAGCTCCAAGAAACAGATATACATAGATACTCCAGAGTTTTATATATCCTCCGCTGTTGTAGTCCGGACAATCAACGTTACACAGAATAAACCTTTAAACTTATGGCGGCGTTATTTGTTTGAAACTTGTTTACGACTAAGTCAATACGATGTACATGTAGTACAAAACGGGACAGCAGTACGCAACACCTTCCCTTCCCCCCCCCCCCCCCGCCCGAATTACCCTCAACCTTAAAACCAATCCCCTCACACTAACCCTCTTAAACCGCAACTAATCCTCGTGATCTCCACCTTAACCCCTTACCCAAACTTCATCATCAAACCCCCACATTATCCAATCCATCAACTCCACCCATCCCTTCATCCCACGAATGCCCTGTATGCCACCGCCTTTTCTCGACTCTTCCACAATATGCCCCTCACCTCCCACTCATCTCCATCACACCATCGTATTCCTTACCCCATCTTTTACAGCCGCTAGCCAAGAAGCGCATTGTATTTAAACATTAAAATAGAAAATCTCGTTGAGCTTGTGTCCCTTCTCTAAATATTTGTTCTCGACGGAACAAAGGTTACGCTTATTAAAGCATACCATACCGTTGAGATGTATATTTTTTTATCCAAAACAGTAATTCGCGTAAAATAAAAACTGTTTAAGTGAAATGATACATGCAGGAAGCCATCTAGAAGGAAACTTGACCTCCAGTGCTTTCGCTACAATCATATACATGCTCATCTGCATTCTCAATGCTGTAGATATTTAAAATGTATTTACAATTAATGACGTTTAAATTTTCCTATCAAGGATGGAAACGGAGTGGTTTTGTTGAATAATGATGGGCAGATCATTTTATTACTGTTTACGTGCACAACCCGTTCATCTTCCATATGAGTTTTCGAAGTTTCATGATCATTCTTATCTTGTTTCTAATTTGCTAGTTAATGTTTTGCATTGTCGCCATTGTACTATCGCATTGTCGCAATCGTAACATGATGATAGCATTGTTGCCCTCTGGAATATAATGTTTAACCACGATGGCACTAACGGTATTCCGTACGATACACTAGTTAAGTGTGACTGCTATGCACGAATTTTATGATATGAAAGTCTTACTCATTCGTACGATTCAGTGACAATCATTAAATGTGAAATAGATTTGTCCGATTCCCACAGTTTCGAGAAGCATTTGAACCGATATTTAATTAAACGCAAATACTTGTTGGAAGTAGTTTTTGTAGACTAATATATATGGAATGTCGCCCACGCATTTTTTTTTTGAAAAGAGAAATACAGGTTTACTGATGTTCCTTTGCTTTTGTACTTTCAGAATTATCTAATAATGCAAATGTTTGTGAAACGTGTTTGCAAATATCGCTCCTTAAATTGGCATCCCGTACAATACTGAAGGCGCGACAATGCCGAATCAAAATAAACAAAGTTTATTTTTCACACTTAGGTAAGTATCACCTTTGATTTTGACCTATTTTACCCAATATCTTTATGTATGCAAGCTCAGGTTGCATTCCCTAAACTTGGAAAAAGAGTCATGTGTGTTGAACAAAATGTGATATGTCCACCATGATGACAGTTACATACGAGTAAATTGTTGGAAGGTCAACAGAAATGTGAAAGACCTCAATGTGAAATCAGTTGCACGGGTCCGCAATCATTATGGCTCACTAAGTGCAGGTTAAAGCTATGTAGGATCACATGGTAACATATTAGCCGCGCTCAGTGAAAATGGGGTTTAATGCAATTGCACAGGCCGCACAGGCTAATCAGGGACGACACTTTCCGTTTTCACGTAATTTTGCTCAGAAGAGACTTTCTGTAAACATAAAGAACATACAAGCGGAAAGTATCGTCCGTGATTAGCCTGTGCGAACTGCACAGGCTAATCTGGGACGACACTTTACGCACATGAATTAAACCCATTTTTCACAGAGTACCGCAACTTTGCTGCTATGTCCGAAGCAGTTCAATTATGTCAAACGTATATCACGTGTTCGAACCGAACAGGATTTATTTGATATTGAGGTTTACTTTGTTTTATATACTGGTTTATTACGATCCAAATATTTGGGACATCCTGCTGACGAACATACATTCCATGAACAGTGAAATCAACTTTATCCGACCCTTACGTAGAATAATCAAGCGAAACTGATTTCATACATTTTTAAGTCGCTTTTCGTAGAAAGAGGATATACAAAGAAACATATTTTTCACGATGTGATGAAACTTAATGCGTAGGTAAAAATCGTTCTACCGTAGATGGAATGTGTTTTGCACGATATCATATTTACAATTAATGGCGTTTTAATTTTCATATCAAGGATGGGAATGCAGTGGGTTTGTTGAATAATGATGGGAAGATCATTGTATTAGTTTTGACGTGCACAATCCGTTAATGTCCATTATGTGTATTCGAAGTTTCATGATCATTCTTTTCTCTTTTTTTTAAACTTGCGAGTTCATGTTTTGCAATGGGCAGACACACAAAGAATTAGATTGACAGAAGGACATGCGGCAAACACAAAGCCCAATGCTTAATAGAGAATGCATGATCATGTCCCTTATGTACTTTTTTAGTGTTGTCATATTAGTTTTGTTCTATGCTAAGAAATTGTGACATGACATTTGACATTTGGTAGAATTAAAAGGTCATGCTTAATACCCATGATGTCGTGTATAAGTTTCAACCATTCAGGCAAGTGTTTAAGTGTCTTTGGAATTATCACAAGATCCAGGTTTGCAAACAAACGGATTGACGATTATGTAGGACGGACGGAGGGCAAACATATATTCCCCTCCGTTTAAAACGAAAGGGAAATTAATAAAGGAAAACACTTTTTTTATTCTATGAGAACGAAAAATATGCAATTGGATTTGTTGTCAGTCCGAAAATCAACAGCCATGGATGTTTCTACCACCTCACTCAAGCAAGGTGGCGGCGGATACGGTCGGAAGGGCTCCAAATGCGGTGCCGTGGAGATAAGGACATTCTACAGCTCAAATGAAGATGTTTGTGCTGTTAAAACTGTACAGCCACTCTAATGATCGTGTCATCACACCTTTACTGTTAGCCTTGAAATCCAGTTTGTTTTACAATCTGCTTATCAGATGATTAACAACGTTTTACGTCTATGTACGTTGTTCACGTATTAATAAATTATTGTTTAGTTAAACTATTGAGTTCACAGATATTCAAAACAAGTCAACATTTATCGTTTTGTTATACATTAAAATAATAACTGTGCCCTGCGTTACACATGAACAAACAACTGATATTCCTTTAGAGCTTTAAATATCCAAGAGGCTCTGCACCCTGGAAAGCTTTGAAAAGAGTTTTATATAATTTATAATTTTACACGTTTCGTCGAATACAACATGTATACATGTACAACATGTAGGTTTTACTAATGGGATCTCCTTTACATTACTTTGCTAAATGTATTTTACATGAAGCATGGCACATTCAACTTCCATTAACTATGTAAGATTCTGCGTAGCGCTAAGAATCAATTTGTAGTTATGAGTCTCATACAATATTTGAAATATGGTACATACTATTGTAATTTTTTAACTGTTTTTTTTTTCATATTCGTCATTTATTTGTGTTTTTAAGTATTCAATCATTTTTTTTTACTTAAAAAAACATTTTATCCCCATGTAAGGTCCCGATTCTTTTTCAAAATTTAAATGCATATAATGTACTGGTTACTATGCTATTTTGAATAACAACTGAGACAATTGTATTTTTCTTGCCATTCTCAAAGACTCGCCATAGTCTGACCAATGTCCACTCGTAACCTCATGATCTTAAGGACTTCCAGACTATCTGGCTAGTTTCTACTCGTATATTAATGAGGCGTACAGACTCCCGACAGTCTGACTCGTGTCAACTCGAATCCTTATGATTCTTAAATATTTCCAGACTATCTGGCTAGTTTCTACTCGTAGATTAATGAGGCATACAGACTCCCGATAGTCTGACTCGTGTCCAATAGTAAATTAATGATTCTTAAAGAATCCCAAATCGTTTGGCTAGTGTCTAAAGTTAAAAAAATTCGTTAGAAAGACTGCTTCATATTACAGATGTACCAACAACGCTTACCACGATAAAAGTCCATGTTCCAATGGATTTGCAGCAGAAATTAATAAAGGTATATTGGAGAAAGTTAGGTCATTTCATGATGAGAAGTGTACGATATGCCTTTATTGGGAACTCCTTGTTCATAACATAAAACATGAAATTATTATTATAAATTTCAAAAAGACAACAAGCAAAGAGTTTAAAAAAATCTATGACCATAAATATTATTTAATGGTGTGTAAACTTGGCATTAAGTTCGGATGGTCGATTTATTCGTGAAACGCTAGACAACTTTAAGATATATTGAAATATGCGGAAAACATATCTTCCTAGATAACTAATGCCAATGGATTTAGAAAAAAGGAGATACTTTATCTTTCCTTTTTATAGGAGCAGCTATTAGATGTTGTTATAATTTTTGACCAATTATTGAAACAAAAATGAAAAATGTGTTATTGCTTAATAATACTGCCTCTATACATATATATTGCTTCTTGGCAAACACTTTTTGTATTGAGAGTACTGAAAATGATAATGGAATATTTGGTTGTCATTATTCGAATAAATTCGAATATTCGATTTTAAGCCTTATATTAAAATGTCCGAACTTACGCATGTCCGAAGCAAAGAAATGAAGTAATGTTCCTGATTGTCACGCATACTAGAATAGGCGCACCCCCCATCCCCTCGGAGAGGTGCCACCTCAAAGATCATTCACTGGGCGAATATCAGCCCCCTTACTGTTTTTTATTGGGCGGAAAACTGCCCTCCTGCCAAAAAATAGGGGGCGGAGAAGTGCCTTCTTGACAGAATTGATGATTCGTATAAGTGCCTCCCAAATAAAGAAATTTCGCGGCGAGTAAAGTCAATATATAGAGCGAATATTATAATGAAACGTGGCAAAATGGATGCCTATATATAATCTTATTGTGTGCATTAATTCCGATGTATGTTTTTCTTTCATAAGTACTACATGTACTACATGTACTACATGTACTGAGTTGCACATCTATATTTAGTTACGACACATGGCCTGCTTTAACACACACGCTTTTCCTGCGTGGTACTCGACTTTGTTTCGCGCTCTTATTCAAACACGACTTTTACATGGCATTCGTGTATAGTGAATGGTGCAGATGCGTACAAAGCGACTTAAATAATATTATCACGTGGCTGTAGAAAATTTGTGATATTCTGTTCGATAAATGAAAATAAAATGGAAATTACTGAAATTGTTATCGCATAAAATGTGTAACGGGTATTGTTTTCACAACTTCCTCGCCATAAGTAATTGATTGCTCACCATTTGCATTGAACTTCTTATTAGAAACAATTGTTGTTTGCGTAACTGTTTAAGGTAAAAAGGTGTGATGATGATGCCCGACGGCTGTCGTTTTTGGGCGTAATTTACGCCCGGACTTTTCATGGTATTTGAAGCTGACACAGGGGGGGGGGGGCACTTAACCGCCCCTTGAATAACTGTGAAGGGGCAGATATCCGCCTTCTTAAATCTGACAGGGATGCACTTATCCGCCAGTCAAGATTAGATTGGAGGGCACCTCTCCGCCCCCTTTAAAATTTGGGGGCACTTCTCCGGGCGGGTTGCGCCTCTCCGGATACCCTTATAATCGTTTTGTATATACAGCTTTGGAAAAGGGATAGAGTTATAATTTTTTAGAACGATATTTTATTATTGTTTTCTATTTATTCGCATTATACTTTTAGTTTTCATAACATATTAGGCATGTTGCGGATAAACATAATACCGTAATATGGGTTCTTTTGTTTTCGCATGTTTTTTCATATCGGACTCCAAAACTACGACGATGTCAAAACTTGGACATAATTATTAAAATATATAAGTATGTATATATATAAATAATTACAAACAATAACCTTACTGCACACATTGTTATTTATTTACACGAAGAAAACATATCAACAAAATACCGATACAACATTCAGACAACATGTGTATATGAACAAGCGATGGATTAAGTATTATTTAAATACAGTGGGTACACACAAAAACGTTTAAAGCTATTTAAGATATAAACAATTGTAATTGTTTAATATTTTAGCAATTAAATTCTGATTAGATAATCATGGATTTAATGTATGGATATAACAGATAAATTGATTGGTCATTTGAAGGTAACGCAAGTCAGGTTATCTTAATTGCGAGACGCCGAATTAAACGGGGTGTATTTACACCCGTGCAAACTGCCAGATAAAACCAATAAAGACACGTCTACCCCTCTCCAGATACCATTCAGTATGCTAATTATTATCTCGTTAAATGATGGCGGACGTTATGCAAAGAAAGATGGATGCACAAAAGAAGTCTGCAATGAACGTAAAGATGTGACTGCACATATACATGTCTTTAAATAATTTTTTTGCATAAAAAAATCGAATATTCGAGCATGAATTTTGATTTAGAATTTTGGCCGATTTTCGAAATATTCGTTGCAATCCCTAATAGTAAGTAAATATATTGAAAGTTTAGAAGAAATGTTACATTTTAACAATATAACGCGTGGACCTATACTATCAACTTGCAAATGGAAAAATATTTAAAAGCTCTCAAGAGGAAACTTATATTTATACAATATAAAACAAAAAAGAACAAAAAAAACATTATAACGAGTCAAACTTAAGAATATCCTAATTGTTCAATCTTGACTTGAAAAACGTTCATGCACCCCATAACCGAACTAGTCATTTTTACTCGTCAATAGTATGAAGCAAGCGTTTAAAATATATAAAACTACAATAAAATAAAATGAAAAATTATGAAACTGGTCCCTTATAAAAATATGTACAGATATCTCTTATAACGACATTATTAATATTTAAACATACTAGTAATGTAGTTTTGTTTACCACACCAGTATTTTGTTGTTGTTTTTAAGACTGTATTGTCCATGTATTATATTCATTTCAAATCACAAATTCAGTTATTTTTCTGATGTGCATTATTATATAGATAAAACATATATATGCTTATATCTTAATTGTCTAGAGATCTATTTTCTGGAGAAAAAAAAGAAAACAGAAATATTCACACTAGATGATCTTTTTGCTGCATCATTCAGAGTATACTGTAATTTATAAGGTTACGAATAAATACAATCCCGATGACGTCATATATGACATTTTAACAGGTGTTTCTATGTTTATGTTATGCAAGAATCTATGTCGTCGCCAAAATGAGTTTAGTTACACACTTCTTATAAAAATGTGATAACAATACGATATCTAATAAGATGCTGTATATATACTAATAACAAACGTTTGGACAATAAAACCTGAATGCAGGGGCAAAAATTATGACTAAGTTTACAAAACCATCGTTTAACTCAAGTAAAAAGATCTCCCCGTAGGGCTAATTTCTGATAAAAATTCCTTTCCTATATATCTGGAGAATAGCCTTTAAAAATATCCACCAAAACTGAATTGTCTATTGCTGTTCCAAACTGATTCCGGGCTCGTCATGTCCTTTGCAGACTGCACACGTTGAATAGTTGCGCTGTCTGAAGCACGCGAAACTGACAACCAGCATCATAATGATTTGCATCACAAGAATGGCGATAAGAAGGCCAGGATGGTTTTCTGTGGTCACTTGGCCGACTGGCAGTGCATCGTTCTGGTTTGCTGGAAGTAAGACAATCAGATGTGATTGATAAATGATAACATTGTTAAGTACCAGAAGTAACAGTTTTCAATATAAATATTTAATAAACATAGGCTACACATGGTAGCGTGTCTATAAATAAAAAAAGTTGACTAATATTTATCGGAAATGCAAATAACTTGTGTTTGTTTAAAGCAAATTGTTTTGGAAATGGGTTTTTTTTATTTTCAGATTACTGATTCAATGTGGTTTGGTTTTGTCTCTTAGTTTTTGCCAAGGCAAAAAACAACGTTTTTTTTATATTTAATTCGAGATTAACCGCGATTTGCTGTTATATGAAATACGAAAAAGAAATGAAAATATAGTTACATTGGTTTGTTTGGCAGTTCTTTATGAGGCCCATTCTGTACGGTGATGCGGGGTACGAAAAACAATCAGGTATCCAATCTGGCGCTTTGGGGATGTCTGCAAACGACTCGTTGATGAGCATCTGCATTCCGCCGAGGAGGTGTGGTTCAATGTGGCAAT